>NW_013666129.1:48317-53163 GCF_000517525.1 Limulus polyphemus
TCATGTGAATATGACTGAACATTTTCATTTTTTTTGAAAAGGTGGTGTCTATTTACTTGTAACCACGCTGTGTAGTAGTGCTATCATAGGACTGTCTTTTACAGAGGCACGGCTACTCTGAAGGTACTGTTACGTATCTACTTGTTTGTTAATTTCCGGTAGAAATTCTTTCGGAGGAACTTCAGAGATACAAGTCCTTTCTTGATTAAACCAGTTTATTCTTTCTCGATACAAACTTTTAGTACACACAAAGTTCCACAATCAGTACGTTTCTCGTCACTTTAATCTTAACGACATTTATAATACAAGCTATAAATCACAGCGATTCACTATCTCGACAACTTCGTTCTCGACGAGTGCAAAACACACACTAGCTCGAAACAGAATCGCAAATTACCCGAAACTCACCGTCACTACTGTTCGCTTAACTCCCTGGCTTTTCTCTGCCAGGCTTATATACTAATATACTGACAAAGAGGCGTGTCCAACATTCGCGGAGTTCCCCGATTATTCGAGAAATTCACCACGCATGCTCCCAGCGTCACGTGACTTCCACTGTCGTAACAGTGCGTTTGAGTTGTGGCTGCAAACATTATTAAATATTATTATTGTATGCTAAGTATTTGTATTTATGGTAACTTTACTAAGGATATGCGCCACAAGTTTTGAACTGGTGGCCAGAGGGTAGACAGCCAATCAACAGCATTCTATCACTCACCATCCACATTAAGAGATTGACTGCGATTCTTATAACGCTCTCAAAGGTTAAAGCTAGGGGAAAATTTTCTGATATTGCACGGATTTCAATCTGGATCGCTAACCCCGATATCTAGAGCTCTGGTATGTCAGGGCCAACCGAAACCCACTTGAAAGAGCAAAGATTGTCATATTGGAGAAGGAGCCTTATACATTAGATGAAATTGTGAAATGTTTGAAAGTACTTAATTTTCTTCATTGTAGAAGGAGACTTGCACATTAGATGAACTTGTGAAATGTTTTAAAGTAGTTAAACTCTTTTATTGTAGAAGGATACTTATACATTAGATGAACTTGTGAAATGTTTCCAAGCACTTAACCTCCTTTATCATAGAAGGAGACTTATAGATTAGATGAACTTGTGAAATGTTTCAAAGTACTTAACCTCCTTTATTAAATAAGATAAATAACATTTTCGAATTCTAACCGTAGCATTGTTGTATACACAAAAATCAGTATGTTACTGATGAGCACAGATTTAATAGTTACGTACAGATAACATGCTGTTAATTCGACATTTTATGTTGATGTGCATGTATGTTTATGTAAAATTCGTCGTGAATATCCAACAGAGATAGGTCCATTTTTAAAAACAGTCTTGTAGCATGATATCATTGTTTCGTTTTTTCTGCTGGAATACTACAGTAGTGATTGGGATGTTCAAATTGAAGTGTAATTTTATATGAACCGTTTACAACTTAGAATTAGAGTAAGGATAAATAAATATTATTTATTTACTTTAACAATAATTATTTATTATTGTAATTTATTTTTACTTTTTTAACTTTATTCATGATTCAAAAGAACTGATAAATTTGGCCTGGCATGTCTTGATAGTTAGAACGCTTGTCTCGCAATTTTCGGAACGTGGGATCGAAACATGTCGTCAAGCATGCTCACCCTTTCAGCCATGGGGAAACTACAATGTGATAGTCAATCCCACTATTTGTTAATAAAGAATAGTCCAAGAGTTGGCAGTCAGTAGTGTTGAACAGCTGCTTTTTCCTCCACTCTATCACGTCAAAATTAAGAAAGACTAGCGTAGATAACCCTCGAAGTTTCTATGCGAAACCAAACAAACAAAATGGTGAACCAGTAAGCTGATTTTAATGTTCCCGAAACAGATCAAACGACCACAACGTCAATAGAAGAGAACCTACATTAGTAAATCTACGAACCTATGAGTAAAAGTAAAAAAGAATGTATAGCAGTACATCATTCACACCATATTTGCTATATCTAGTGCCGACGAGGTTTTTCGCTCAACAATAGGGTTTATCAGACCGGCTGTGATACGACAGGCACAGTAGTGATTATAACGCTATTTACATTATAAATTTCATGATAAACAACTGAGATCACATAACAGAAATAGCCGCCAATACTTAAAATTGTTTTGGGATTTAAATAAACTGTTTTATAAGTGGTTTTAAGTTGGTTTCTTAACAAATCCCAATTGGTTAAGCAGTTAAGCTTCAAGGTATATAATACTAAAATTTCGTGTTCGATCCCCGTGGTCGAAAGAGAAGTTTGATAGATAATTGTGCATACAATAACCAAACAACATTTTTTTAGCATAGCAGGTCTTTACAAATCACCGAAGTACAACGTGGTCTTTTAAAAATATCAAAGAAAACGACCAATCATAGATAACTTGTAACAGCAAGTGAGATATTCATTTAGTTTTATCCTTAATATCCTATAGTTTAATCGAAAATAAAAGCAAATAATTTGAACAAAATTAGAAATGTAAAGGTTTAGAAAAAGAAGGTGGCGTCAAATTGTACTTATTAATTCCTGTGACACGTAGAGCATATTAAGTTATTACCTTTCGATTAAAATATCGCAAAGTTAACTCCTTTAGATAACAATAAAGAATAACAGTAAAATAAAACAGAAGCACAATGTGAAACGTTTAATTAGATTATAAGTTTTTGATAACCTTACCACCAGGTGCTTAATCTTGTGACAAAGTTGGAGTATTCGTCTTGTTCCAACTACATTGATGTCAACTGATTGCCTACCACCATAAAAGAATAAAAACAGTACAAACGTTATTTAAACAGACTATTTGTGGTAAAGAAATAAAAACAGTATCAATATTTATGCCAACAAACCGCTTGTTGCAACATCCAAAAAAATAATAATAATAAAAAAAAAGAGAGAAGAGAAGATCAGTATCTGGGATTATTGAAAATAGATTTATATATTTTCGTTTTTCACCATACTTAATTTTAGCATTAATTGCCTCATTCACATATGGAAGTTGTATTTTAGGACAACCATCTAAAACTTTAAGACTGAGTATTACTAACTTTGTTTGTCATAGATGATTTATTCGCCATCCTTTAGGATTGAGTATTACTAACTTTGTTTGTCGTAGATGATTTATTCTCCATCCTTTAAGATTGAGTATTACTAACTTTGTTTGTCGTAGATGATTTATTCTCCATCCTTTAAGATTGAGTATTACTAACTTTGTTTGTCGTAGATGATTTATTCTCCATCCTTTAAGATTGAGTATTACTAACTTTGTTTGTCGTAGATGGTTTATTTGCCATCCTTTAAGACCGAGTATTACTAACTTTGTTTGTCGTAGATGATTTATTCGCCATCCTACATTTCATTTTCCGTTGGATTTTGCCATCCTAGATTTCGTCTCCTATAAGATTATGCCATGCGTTTTCACACATAAAAATGTTAAATTTTAGTTATTTTTTCTTTAATAACTTATTCGATTGTATTATAATCTTGCTATTTACTTCTCATGTCTTTAACTGTTCAACATTCCGTCCATCATCAGCAACTCTGGAGAAATCGGAAAGAAGAATAGGCTTCTGATAGTGATGAATAAAATAATCTACAGTCATGTTTGTTGGGTTTAACAAATTACGGTTATCTATATAATTAAAAGAATAAGGTGTGTGCGTTGGAAGCGTTTTAAACTTCACGCAAACGTAAAATTAGGGATAGGGAAGTACTAACAACGTCACCATATGTGCGCAGGAAGTTTTTTAAACGTTTTTAAACTAAGCAAAAATGAAGTTAGGAATAGGAAAGGACGGACGACGTCACCATATGTGTAAGGAATGAGATGGGTCGTAGATAGTATTATGCACCGCAAAGGGAAAGGTATTGGGGAAATGGACCTACCATCTCTCAGAGCTCCATTTCAGACAGTAGTGTTTATGTGTTTATTTCTCCATTTGTTTGTAAGTACGTAGAATATCAGTACCGTTACTCTGTCGAGTGGGGACCTGGGGGCAATATCACTGAGTTTTAATAGTTGTCCCTGAAACCCAAGTTTTGAAAGCGTCGCTATATCTGACGTCTCTTACTAGACAAGTCGACTGGTTTGTCATATTTGATCAGTTCATTCGGCTCAAAGTGTCTTTTGTACTAAAGGTGTTTGGTGGGTATCATGTGTCGTGGAAAAGATTTAACTCATTAAGGTTAAACCTCGCAGTCATTGAGACGCCCCGCACAGCCATCAGATTTGTCCAAAGCTTTATGTACTCAACCTCTAACGAGAGTAGTATAGGCAGGTCACTTAAATATTTCAATTATTTTATATACACAGCACTAGATTTTCGTTTCATAAACACTGTGCGTTCAAATACAAAATGCCACAAATAAGAACAACGCAAAAGTTTTCTCCTTAGTTCTCCATTACAACCCTAAATCTTATTTTTGAAAAACGGGACGATATTACGTTGCAGCTTTCAGTTCTATAGCATTGAACATTTAAAGACTTGAGCTATAAATAACAATTTTATAATACAACGAATAAATTGTTAACGAAAAAATTATTATAATTGATGCTTTTACATGTGAAAACTCATGGTAAAATTGAATCGAAATCTAGGAGGTAAAAATCCAACGGTGGAAAATTCAACATAAAATATATATAGGATGGTAAATTCCGATAGAAAATAAAATCAACTATAGCAAAATCTAACAAATGAAATCTAGGATGGCAAAATACTACAATAAACGAAACTTAGTATGGCAAAATACTACCAAATGAAATCTAGGATGGCAAAATACTACAAGAAATGAAACTTAGTATGGCAAAATCTAACAAAGAATG
>NW_013666129.1:53278-64498 GCF_000517525.1 Limulus polyphemus
CAACTATAGCAAAATCTAACAGATCTAACAAATGAAATCTAGGATGGCAAAATACTACAAGAAACGAAACAAAGTTGAGATGTTTAGATAACAGATAGTATTCGCGACTTGTTAGGTCGCAATTCTGTTTCGCGTGGATTTCAAGTTCAAGAATTACATTTAGAGTAAAATATATCCACACTCACTGGCCTCAGTGAATAATATGTGGCTATTAACGCCTTGGATATTTACCGATATTCTAAGTCGCTGAAATTATTAATTTAAAAAAAAATGATAAATTTAAAACGAAAACATTCAACCGCATGTACGTTGTAAAAATTCAAATAAAGTATACTGTATTTATCGTGAACGTATATTATATAGGTACAGATACTCATTTTTTGTCATAGATTAAAAAAAAAAGTCAAAACCAACTTGAAAGGTTCGTCAAATTTCACTGTAGCTGCACAGTGGAAGACAACAGACACGTTATTCACCAAAACCTCCTCATCTGAAGAACTGATCCCTAATCCATCTTCTGTGACGTCACCGGCTATTGGAACGATCTTTGTCATAACTGATTGGCTTTCCGATGAAATTCGATCAAATGCCTGTTGTGCAGATCAATATAATTTCATATTATAATAACTGGTGTAGTTATATATAAAAAACAACAATTTATACTTCATCAAATATATGTCATGTTTTAGCTTCATATACCGTATTGCCATAACTAACGCTCCCTTGCTACTTATCCCCCCCCCCCGGGTCGCAGACAGATCAGCAATCAATACTTGTAACTGCTAAATGTCACGTAGGCCACGATTTTCCCGCCGTGTTTTAGTCGTAGCAGCAAACTTCAAAGACGCTTTGGCGGTGCCGATCAAAGGAGGTTACCTGGTACATGGCAGGACCGCTTTACAGGAATTTTTGACACTTATAAACAATGATTACCATATTTACTGCGACAGTGAGCACCGGTGCTTATAGCAAAGTTAGAAATAAATAGGTTATGTTTACTACCAATTATTATAGATATATTTGTTTATAATAGAGGTATTATCATATGACCTAATTAGTCTAATCAGTTTTTAACGCTCCCGGGAGCGTTAATTAGGGTTAATACGGTATCTGAAAATGCTCCTTTTGTTCTCCTAAAAGTGGTCGTATATTATAGTCAGTCGTAAGTAGAAATACGATATCGTTAGATGTCAGTTTCAAACTGCATTACAACGAAAATAGTCAAGAAAAATATCATTTCAAAATTCAATCAATTTTAAAACAACGTAATGTTTTGATCTTTTACTATTATTTCGAATTCAGTAATACGCAGGAGTTCTTTTGAGTAAGCATAAGATGTTGCACAAAAATACACCAAGAAAAGAAAGATTAGTTATTGGTTGTTATTATGTATGTTTTTAAATTGTTAAGATTTTAACTTTACCCATTAAATTTAATGCCTTGAAAACCGTTCAAATTGATTTGTTTCAGTCTGAGTATTATTACACATTCCTTAAAGAATTAGTTTTATTCGCCAAATTACATATGAATTCAGTAATTTTACGTTTTAAGTCATGCCATTTATTACTCTCTCGAGAGCAAAGTTATTTCTCTAACGTTTTACAGTTTTATGTTATCACTATGGGGCATCCAGAACTCGCGAAATAAAGAATTTTACTAATGGTTTTAAAATGAATACATTTTTACAATAAATATTCTAACGATGCTATAAATTAAGAGTTTGATCTCTATGTTAGGCACAGTTATGATAGTTTTTTTGCGGCTTTGCTCATCAAATAAACAAGCAGTATCATGCTTTATGAATAGAGATTTAATAAAATATGGTGGCAACCAAAACAACAGTGTTATACTCTTGGCTCCCTACCAGATTCCTCCAATCCGTGAAAAATAGTAACTTGGTAACTCAGTGGAGAAATTCAAATAACTAGGTTAAAATAAATCATTTGCTAGAAGTTTCAAATCTCAGTAAAATAAGAGATTATTTAAAAAAGTCAAACTTCATAGAGTTCCAGTTTCCTTGAATACATAACTTCTTATATTAATACTTTTAGAAATGATCAAATTATGATTTGTTTAAACACAAAAATATGATAAGAAGTGTAAAAAATGTACATACATGAAATAGGTTAGACACTACAGTTCTGTATTTTATCATGTCGTGTTTTTATACAAATTACTCGACTATACCATGCAGCGTTTCTTATACAACTTATTAAAGTATACAGTATTTTGTTTTTACATCTTACTAGAACATAAAATGTCACGTTTCTCATACAACTTACTTTAGTTTAACATGTCGTATTTCTGACACATTATAATAAAGTATACCCATGTCATGTTTCTGATACATTGTACTGAAGTATACCATGCTATTTTTCTCACAGAGTTTACTAGAGTATACATGTCGAGTTTCTGACACACTGTACAAGAGTATGCAATGCTCTGTTTCTGACACATTGTACGAGAGTATACCATGTCATGTTTCTGACACCTTGTACTAAAGTATACCATGCTATTTTTCTGACAGAGTTTACTAGAGTATACCATGTCATGTTTCTGACACATTGTACTAAAATATACCATGTTATGTTTCTGAAACACTGTATGAGAGTATACCATGCTATGTTTCTGACACATTTTACGAGAGTATACCTTGTCATGTTTCTTACACACTGTACGAGAGTATACAATGCTCTGTTTCTGACACATGTACAAGAGTATACCATGTCATGTTTCTGACACATTGTACAAGAGTATATCGAGCGATGTTTATGATACAATGTACGATTATATACTATGCCCTGTTTCTGACAGGTTGTACGAGAGTATACCATGCAATGTTTCTGACACAGTGTACGACAATATACCATGCCGTGTTTTTGACACACTGTAAGAAAGTATATTATACCTTGTTTCTGGCACATTGTATGACAGCATACCATGCACTGTTTCTGACACAGTGTACAAGAGTGTACGATATCAAATTTCTGAGATTGTGTACGAGAGTATAGATGTCGTGGAATATGTTAAAAACTATAGTGTACTTTATTTCTGGAATATGTTAAAAAGTATAATGTTCTTTGTTGGAATACGTTAAAGAAGTGTAACATGCTTTGTGTCTGGAATGTGTTAAAGAAGTACATTTTACTTTGTCTGAAATATGTTAAAGAAGTACATTTTACTTTGTCTGAAATATGTTAAAGAAGTGTAGCATGCTTTGTGTCTGGAATGTGTTAAAGAAGTACATTTTACGTTGTCTGAAATGTGTTAAAGAAGTGTAGCGTGCTTTGTATCTGGAATGTGTTAAAAAAAGTATAATGTGCTTTGTCTCTGGAATATGTTAAAGAAGTATAGTGTGCTTTGTCTCTGGAATATGTTAAAGAAGTACATTGTACTTTGTCTCTGGAATATGTTAAAGAAGTACGTTGTACTTTGTCTATGAAATATGTTAAAGAAGTACATTGTACTTTGTCTCTGGAATATGTTAAAGAAGTACCTTGTACTTTGTCTATGAAATATGTTAAAGAAGTACATTGTACTTTGTCTCTGGTGTATGTTGAAGAAGTACATTGTATTTTGTCTCTGGTGTATGTTGAAGAAGTACATTGTACTTTGTCTTTGGTATATGTTGTCTGTGTATGGTAGGAAGTTCTTTTTGCACAATATACAAAGAGCACATAAAGCTGAGAAAGGAAAATTACACACTTTTGATAGAAGCAGTTCATCCAGACGCTGTCGCACATTCTTGTCATCCTTCGATCGAAGTAAGAGGTAGATTGTTTTCAAACGACTACAGGAACGTAGAAGTTTTTCTACCAGGACCTGTAGGAAGTCAGATATTTTAAGAACAGCTAAACAGAAGGATTTCCTTTTTTTTTTACAGTAACAAAATACGTTGCTAACAGCTTATTAAATTGAATTAAAAAATGTACGAAGAAACCATTTGTTAAATCATACAGACATATACAAATATATAATGCTCATAGTATAACAAATTTAAGGAACTAAACCTAGTGCATGAAATGATACCAAAATATAGCAAATCTGGAGCAAGAAAAAATAATAGATTATATCAATTAAATTTCAGGGGCATTTGACTTAAACAAGGCTTAGTTTATATAGAAAGGCTTGAGTACAATTGTTATTACTTCACCTTGTTTAATATTTATCATTGAATTTTGAGTATTTATTTGGATGAATGATATCGTAAAGAAAACCGCAGAACTATGTAGTATTGCAAAAATGTAAACTTTGAAAACAAAAATAGCTATCATCTTAGTTGGATGTTAAACTGTTACAGAAAGTTAATATTTTTTTGCGAATCTATAAAAGTAGTTTGGAGCTACTACGCTAGGTTTTTTTTAACCAATGAAAAGTGACCATACAATAAACATATCGTTTTGTTTACTGCTGTCATTTACTTTTATCAATTTTGAAGTACAAATTTACGGCGAATATTTCAGTTTAATATAGTCAAACTACTTATTCAAATGACCATTTATATTTTGCTGCTCATTTCAGAACCATTCAAAGAAAGCAGGAAAAAAATGAAATATGTTATTCAACCGTATATTGTTTTAGGCTTAAAGCATCTCTTGTACTATATTTCGTAACTTTCACAAACACATTAATTTATAGATAATAAAACTTGTTCTGCACCTTCCCCACGAATCCTGTTGCCCCAGTCACGAGAACTGCACGGTCCCGGTAGAATTCTCTAACCTGAGAGTTACATTTACCGCCACCTGGCGGTGGTATGTTAGGGTCAGTTGACTCATCTTTCTGTTTTTCTCTCACCATATTCTCCAGATGTTCGCTGCCTGAAATAAACGTCTTGTTATAAAAAGCAATATCAATTTCTTAGTTCAAATTATAATTTCATTAACGTTTTCTGAAGAATACGATATGAAACAAACTCCTTCTCGAATAACGTTGCAATGAATAAGCATGTTACCAGCTGATCTATAAATGTCCAAAGTAAATGATGTTTCTATAGATTAAACAATTTTCCTTAAAAACAAACATAAATAAATAAGGGAACGTAATAAAAATTCCATGAAAAACAAAGTTATTTAATATCTTTATTCAAAGTACAGTTTAAATACATTTATTTCTAATAGCATGCACATTATTATTTTTTCAAAGCTATTCATTTCTTTCCTTGATTATGATTAATTCTTCGTTCTAACTGGAGTCGACCTCTATTGAGCCACTTGGAACAAAAATAACCACTAATGTGGTTCCTGAGAAAAGTATTCCCTAGTGGGTCAGCGGTTAGTTTGCGGACTTAAAACGTCAAAATTCAGAATTCTAATTCTTATGATGAACAGAGAGCAGGTGGTCTATTGTGTAGTTTTGTGTTAAATTAGAAGGAATAAGCACTGTTTAGTGATACTACGTCCAAGGGTTTAAGCTCCGTTTATATGTATTCTATATATAAAAAATGTTTTAAAAATCCAAATCAAATGACTATTTTCTAGATATTACTGAGATTATTACCCAAAAAAAACAATATAGTTTTGCATGTTATGGTAGTTCCTATGCCTGATGCAGTGAGCATACTTGATCCTTATGGTAGTTCCTGTGCCTGATGCAATGAGCATACTCGATCCTTATGGTAGTTCCTGTGCCTGATACAGTGAGCATAGTTGATCCTTATAGTAGTTACTATGCCTGATGCAGTGAGCATACTTGATCCTTATGGTAGTTCCTATGCCTGATGCAGTGAGCATACTCGATCCTTATGGTAGTTCCTATGCCTGATACAGTGAGCATACTTGATCCTTATGGTAGTTCCTATGCCTGATGCAGTGAGCATACTTGATCCTCATGGTAGTTCCTATGCCTGATGCAGTGAGCATACTGATCTTTATGGTAGTTCCAGTGCCTGATGCAGTGAGCATACTTGATCCTTATGGTAGTTCCTGTGTCTGATGCAGTAAGCATACATTGACTTTATGGTAGTTCCTGTGTCTGATGCAGTGAGCATACACTGACTTTATGGTAGTTCCTGTGTCGGATGCAGTGAGCATACACTGACTTTATGGTAGTTTCTGTGTGGGATGCAGTGAGCATACATTGACTTTATGGTAGTTCCTGTGTCTGATGCAGTGAGCATACACTGACTTTATGGTAGTTCCTGTGTCGGATGCAGTGAGCATACACTGACTTTATGGTAGTTTCTGTGTGGGATGCAGTGAGCATACACTGACTGTATGGTAGTTCTTCTGTGGGATACAGTGAGCATACAGTGATTTTATGGTAGTTCTTCTGTGGGATGCAGTGAGCATACACCGACTTTATGGTAGTTCCTGTGCTTAAGGAAGGCCAGCTCAACATGATGAGAATACACACAACGACACAGAGTGAATCGTGCCGTTTTTATAGTACTATTAGTTTGAATGTGTACAAACTATGGGTAATGTAAGTCTATCTTAAATAACATTTGTATGATATGCTATCTTCTTTTCAAATAATTGTAAGATTGATATTACTGAGTTCAAGATTATAAAGGTACCAGTATTAAAAATGTGGATGACCTGCGGAAATTATGGTTCAAATTCCTTGGTGATGGGACATCCAAAATCGAATCATAAATCTAGTTGTCCACGCAAATTATGGAGACATTATAACTGAAAGCGAAGAAGCTATTACAGATCAAAGAACAACGAAGAGCATTAAATATGAATATTGAATATGTTAATAAGTTTACGTATCTGGGAATATATGCAAACAGAGGTGATAAATAGAATATAGAATATCCTGACGCTTAAAAAACTGTTAAGTAAAAGCATTAGAATACAGAACACCGTTGTAAAACCAGTTGTCCTATATTGATATGAAGAATTGGTTACTTATAAAATATTTAGAAAAGAAAGAACAGGTCTTTGAAAACACGGTTCTTCGAAGAATTTAAGAGCCAGTGTATGATACCGATGAGAATAGATAGAGAAGACGGCATAACCAAGACTTGGTGGATTTCAGTAGATTTACTCCTATTACAAATATCGTAAAAGCAAGAAAAAATGAGATTGATAGGGCATGTTGCTAGAATGGAAGACAATAGACTGCCCAAGATTGCTATGTTTGGAAGACCGTAAGGTAGAATAGAATCAGAAAGACTGAGAAAATGATGACGAATCAATTGCCAGTTTGTTTTGGAGCAAAGATGCATTCGGCTATCTGCTGTGCCCACCTCGGAATAGAACCCCGGATTTTAGCGTTGTAAGTCCGTAAACTTATCGCTGATCCCAACGAGAGGCAAGATGACAAGATGATATTGTAGAGGGCGCCCTTAATGTTAGTATAGAAGAATATTCAGAGGTTGCACAGGAAAGGAAGTGGCCAGGGGTCGACAGACGAAGGGGCTATGGGAGTGAGCAAGTAATTATTTTTCACTGAATATTTTAGATAGTAGAAACGATCTTTTCTTCTTTTTTTTTTCCTCATGCTTTCTGTTCATAAAAACAGCCTTTATGAAAAAAATGATGTTGTTGGTTAACGTCAGTAACACTTAATCAAATTGAAATTCTGAATGGCGTAAACGTCTTATATTGAAACATTACAGATAAGATCCATCAGCTTTCAAAATGCGCATACTTTGAAACTATTTCACAGAGATTTCGTAAGTAATTTAGTGATTTGCTATATTAAGTTACACATAATGTTCATTTAGACACTTTTTAATCAATATGTAAAGTAAAATTTTGGAAATATGGGAAATCAGGGGTAGTTCATGCTTTCTTAAAAGCAAATCAAATAATACCAAAAACTAGTATTTTGTCTCTCCGACTTTCCTACATTTTGACAATATGACTTTTTATTATTTTTTAATTTTAATGTTAAAAAATTTCGATAATAGTTCTGATGGATTATCATCGTTTTATGCAGTCTTTCAAATTAGCGGTAGGATACACACTTTTTTAGAACATTTGTTTGTTACTAAGCATAAATCTATACAATGGGCTTTCTACACTGTTCCCATTGCGAGTATTGAAAACCGAAGTTTATCGTTATAAGCTCTTAAAGAAATTGTTACCAAACCATCTGCCGATCTCAGAAGAAAGACCTAGGCCACATTCCAAGATAATTTGTCAAATTATAATACGAATATGCTCAAAAGTCACGAAGGTTGAATACTATGGTTAGGTTAGTATGGGAAGACGAGCAGAATGGCTGTCTCGATTTGTGGTATCAGCTCAATGAAAAAAGGGGACTTTTGGGAATAAAATGTAGGAATAAAGAACAGAAGTCATTTTAATAGTAGCCTAAACTGTTATTATTCTAATGCTGGTTTAAACAGGGTAAATGGGATTTTACGTTGTAGCTACAGAAATATTGAATACGTCTAAAGACGTTATAATGGCATTGCACAGGTCATTAGTTTGGTCAGATTTGGAATATTGTGTTCATTCTTGGGCTCCTTGTCTTAGAAAGAATATTGAATTGTTGGAAAGGGTTCAGAGGAGAAGCTACTAGGATGATAATTGGGATGGAAAGATTGTCACACAAAGATAGGATAAGATCTCAGAAATTGCTTTTTCTAGATAAAAAGAAGAGTTAGAGGGGATCTGATTGAGTTGTTTAATATTATTGATATTGTACTTATTATTTTACTTATTGGTGAGATTAGTAAGACTTTGAGACAGAAATATAAATTTTGGCAGGATGGGAGTCATATTTAGCGAAGACAACTTTATTTTTCTAACAGGGCAGTTAACCTTTGTTATGCGTTACCTTCAGATGTGGTGGATGCAATTGATATTAAGGGAGTTTAAGGGAAGGCTTGGTAAATATTTGAATGATAAGAGCTGGCTTTGAGCGTTGAACGCTTTACTTTGATTTTAGTTTAGTATAGTGGATGGGAAGGCCTTGATGGATCAATACGTCCTTTGTTGTCTTTAGATAATAAGTATGTATATGAGATTTTTAGCCTAATATATTAGTCACGCATTACTCAGAAGGATAATAAATCCACAAATTTCTTTCAACATTATTATCACATAGGGGCACATGGCCTCAACAACAAAGACCGTACACCCTGATTTAACCTCTGAGGTCACAAACCTCCAATGTTCGCCTAAAATTACTACAACTCTATGTTCTTATTCTGACTAGTTGAAATCTTTAATCCACAACTTCAATCAGTGTTTACAATAATTTAATACCGTTATCAAAGTTAAACATCAACATGTGCGTGTACTTTAATGTAAACCTTTATATATTCAGAATTATATTTCTGTTAATGGATAAGTGTTCACCTGAGCGAATGTGTTCACATCAAACAGACTCACAATGTAAGCTGTTGCTATTCATTAAAAACATTATATGAACTATGAAAACTTCCGAAACACTCAATACACTGAACATGAAAGCAGACATATAGATGTACATATAACGTTCCATATAACCTACACACCATGTTAAATTTAAAAAAATATGAAGCATGTGCACTAGGATTTTAAAAAATAATCAAAATTTACAGTTGCCTTTCTATATAGTACAGTAATTCTTAGATTCTGTAATATGCTTGGTTATAGTCACCTTCACCTCGTACATCACCCTAGAACTTTTCAATGTAATGATGTATTTTAAAGTTCGGGGACGACTCGAATAACCAAAGAAGAAAAACGTATTAGAAGTTTAATAGAGTTCTTAATAGCTTTCTCCTGACAACAAAATACCTTGTTCTTAATAGCTTTCTCCTGACAACAAACTACCTTGTTCTTAATAGCTTTCTCCTGACAATGAAATACCTTGTTTCTAGTTGTTTCCTCGTGACAATAAAATTCCTTGTTCTTAACTGCTTCCTCCTGACAATAAAATACCTTGTTCTTAATTGTTTTCTCCTGATAATAAAATACATTTCTCTAGTTGTTTCCTCCTGACAAAATATATTGTCGCTAGATGCTTTCTCCTGACAAAAATTACCTGGTTCCTAGTTGTTTCATCCTGACAGAAAAATAAGTTTTGTGTTATGAAAAAACAACCATAAAATTCAGAACGAGGATATAATTAGTTCACTTAATGTTTCTTTTCACAACTTTTTCAGGAGCATCCTGCAACTTACTCTGCTTCTGAAGAAGTTGTAAAAATGATTCTTTGAGTGAAATAATTATAATTTTATTCTGGAGTTTATGGGGGTTTTTTTCACGATACAAAACGTCTCAGTTACTCCAGTCAGCACTTTGTAGTATGACTTTACAAATAAATACAGACAAAAAAATATCTTAGATGCTTCCATCTGACAAAAGCAACCTCCCCCAGTTGCTCAGCGGTAAGTCTAAGGGCTTATAACGCTAAAAACAGGATTCGATACTCGAGGTGGGCATAGCAAAGATGGCTCATTGTGTAGCTTTGCGCTTAACAACAAACAAACAAACTTGACAGAAACCCCTAATTAAAATTAATTGAAGAAAAATTTTTCTCAACATATTAGAGGGAACACTAATCAAAGGGTTAAGCATAACACAATAAGCCAGAGTGACCTAATTCAAATCGAGTAACCTTGCCTTCACACATGTAAGTCTCGACGAAGTATATCCAAGTAAATGTAAGGGTTCAGAGTCTGAAAAAAGAGGCCAGCCAACAGAACAACTTTGCCACAGAGGTTGATTGATAGAATAGCGATGCATCTGTCTATTCCAGAGAGCTGCAACCGAAGAACTGCTCGTCTGGATTAATTACACATTCCTCTGAGTCAACGTACATTGTTTTAGCAATATTCTCCACCACCATAATGAAAAATGATAAAAAAACGCCCTCTAACTTCTATTTATATATCTTTACACACATTAACGAGTAACTATATACTAGATAATAAAACACAAATAATAGTGACAGTTTAGTTCGTAATATACTCGACCATAAACACGAGGTTTTTTTGATAAATTAAGGAAAGTTCCTTTATTTTCTCCTAATGTACCGTATTTTTCAGAATATAAGACGTACCCTTATTTTGAAGACAAAGTTTTGGGGGGGGGGGAAGCTACAGTCGCATTTGAAAGATTTTTATTGAACAAAAATTCAATTTGATACTTTAAAAATTAGTACATATTGATCTAAACACAAAAGAGTTAAAAACATCAAAAATAAGAAAAATACCGTAAATCAAAAAAAAGGTTTAACTGTTATTTAGTTTGGTTCAAAAGCTACAAAAATCTTCGCTGATTTCACTGTAATTAATTTTTTTATTATTTAGGGAGCATTATAAATAGTTAT
>NW_013666129.1:65498-74449 GCF_000517525.1 Limulus polyphemus
ATAATAGTAGTAGTAGTGAATCCAGTTCAAGTGACAGTATGTAATAGTAGTAGTAGTGAATCCAGTTCAAGTGACAGTATGTAATAGTGGTAGTAGTGATTCCAGTTCAAGTGACAGTATGTAATAGTAGTAGTAGTGAATCCAGTTCAAGTGACATTATGTAATAGTAGTAGTAGTGAATCCAGTTCAGGTGACAGTATGTAACAGTAGTAGTGAATCCAGTTCAAGTGATAGTATGTAATAGTAGTAGTAGTGAATCCAGTTCAAGTGACAGTATGTAATAGTGGTAGTAGTGAATCCAGTTCAAGTGACAGCATATAATAGTAGTAGTAGTGAACCCAGTTCAGGTGACAGCATGTAATAGTAGTAGTAGTGAATCCAGTTCAAGTGACAGTATGTAATAGTGGTAGTAGTGAATCCAGTTCAGGTGACAGTATGTAATAGTAGTAGTAGTGAATCCAGTTCAAGACACATTGGCTATCTGTGATCCGCCAACGACGGGTATTGAAATTTTAGTGTCGTAAGCTTACAGACTTATCGCTGAGCCATTGGTTGGAGAGGGGGGGGGAGAATAGTGCAAGTTCTATAAATGTGCACCATAGAAACAACTATGTTCAAATATTGCATACAATTGCGTTCTCTTGCACGTGGAACGTGGAGAGCGTGTGATGGAATGGTCATTTCATGGAAAAGATAATTTTATACATCTATTAAAAAACAAAGCTTTCCAATCGATGAGCACTACCCGATAATTTGTTTTTCGTTTTGATATTTACATTTAAAAACCTCTACGTGTTTCAGAACGATAACTATATCAACAACTTACCTGTCATGCAGTAAAAAAAAACGATATCATAGTGGTCATTTCTGTAAGAAAAGAGAGATCCTCTCAGAGGCGACTGTAGAAGTATAGTCTGAAAAGAACCTGCGAGTAAAACATGAAAGTGTGGAGAAAAGTTAGATATAAGATCTTCAAGTGCTGTTCTGATGTTTGAGTGATTTTAACTACCTCTAGTTTAGCATGATTACTATACGCCTACTTCGGCTAAATATATCGTAGACGAGTCTTCGGTTGCTGCTAAAGTGCATCTCTGGACAATCACCATTCTAACCATCCATCAACCGTGATCATGTTGTTGTTACATACAAAACGATACCTTTTAGTACGCTTTTCTAAATCCTAACACATCACAGCCAGATATACGTGTCTTCCTTGACTTCAAGACAAAAATCTTAAGTTAACAGAAAAATAGCTGGTTCAGCGCCACCTGTGACGTCGTCTCAAGGTCAACTCTCATTGGCTGCGCGATTATTAGAAGAAAAAATGTAGGAAGCATAACTGGGTCATTGTCCTGAAGCACACCTGGCCTGTCCTTCTGCTGACACGTACCTGCAAAGGCCTAGATACTATTATACATAGAGGAGATGGGGATTAAATGGGGGAGGGGGAGGCAAATACCTGCAATTCCACTCATTAATACTGTTGCAAGTTTAAATATGTGTCAGGGAATGAAACTACGGTCACTTCATTTCTCTAAACTACAGCTATATGGGCTTAGAGAAACTATTAAATAAATGAAAAAAAATATACCCCAAGTCCTTTAATACTATACTAAAGGTTTACCTCTTTAACAAATGGTTTCATCAAACATTTTATAGAATATGATGCTAGTTCCATAAAACAGAATGTATAGTCATTTATGGATCCATTACTACTACTATTATTATAGCAGCAATAAACATTTGTCTCATACTCCACTATCATTTCAATTCCCTAAAACAGAATGTACATTAACTTCAACTGGATTCACTACTACTATTACATACTGTCAGCAATATTGTTTAGTAAAAGTAAATCGTTTCTTATTACGCTGTACAGCAATACCTTTCAACAGAACTAAATTGTTTCTTACTACCCTGTACAAGATTACCGTTTAACAGATATAAATCGTTTCTTACTACTCTGTTCAGCACTACTTTTGAATAGAATAAAATCCTTTCCTACTACGATGTACAACAATACTATTCAACAGAAGTAAATCGTTTCTTACTACGCTGAACAGCAATACCGTTTAACAGAAGTACCTCGTTTCTTAGTACTCTATTTAGCAATACTGTTTAACAGAAGTAAATCGTTTTTATTACGCAGTACAGCAATACCTTTCAACAGAAGAAATTATATATTACTACTCTGTATAAGAATACTGTTCAACAGAAGTCAATCGTTTTTTACTATTCTGTACAACAATACTGTTTAACATAAGTAAATCGTTTTTATTACGTTGTAAGCAATATTGTTTAACAGAAGTAAATCGTTTCTTACTACTCTGTAGAGCAATACTGTTTAAAAGGAGTAAATCGTTTTCTACTACCCTATACAACAATACTGTTCAACATAAGTAAATCGTTTCTTATTTCGCTGTACAGCAATGATGTTTAACAAAAGTAAATCGTTTCTCACTACGCTGTATAATAATTTGTTGTTCAACAGAAATGCCTTGTTTCTTACTACTCTGTTGAGCAATATTGTTTAACAGAAGTAAATCGTTTCTTACTACTCTGTTGAGCAATATTGTTTAACAGAAGTAAATCGTTTTTTATTATTCTGTACAACAATATTGTATAACAGAAATAAATCGTTTTTTACTATCCTGTACAACAATACTGTCCAACATAAGAAATTGTTTCTCATTACACTGTACAGCAATAATGTTTAACCTAAATCGTTTCTTACTACATTGTACAACAATACTGTTTAACATAAGTAAATTTCTTCTTACTATTCTGTACAGCAATACTGTTCAACAGAAGTAAGTAGTTTCCTACTTGTCTGTACAACAATACTGCTTAACAGAAGTAAATCGTTTCCTACTATGCTGTGCAGCAATACTGTTTATCTGAAGTAAATTGTTTCTTACTACTTTGTTCAGCATTAGTGTTTAACAGCAATAAATCGTTTCTCATCTATAACATCAGATAAGTTTATACCAAATTTATATTTTATCCTTTTGAATGAAACACTTGATTTTTCCTCAGTGAACTTTCCATGAAAGTTGTAAAGAAAACACGAACATCTATCAGTTATTGTAGTTATTAATAATATCCACGATAATTTCAGATGAAACATAAAAATCTATATGTTTCTTTAGCTATTTATATCATCCACGAACATTTGAAATATAACACGAAAACCTACTAGATATTTATAACATCCATAAATTTTTGCATAAACCAGGAAAATCTATAAATTTCTCTAATTATTTATAACCTCCACGAACATTTAAAATACAATTCTACAAGCTAATAATTCCTCATATTATATGAACATTTAAAATAATCTAAGAAAATTTATCTGTTTCTCTAGTTACTTATGATGTCCACGACCCTTGTAAATAAAATACGAAAATATATTAGTTTCTCTGGTTATTTAAATAAATTACAAGAAAACTTGTGATATGTGGTATTGATCGGGTTAACGTAATAAGTTTCAATTAAAATCAGAATATCAACAGCAAAAAATGTTTTGTTTAGGGTTAAGATAATTTAGTACTGATTTGAGATATACTTATTTTAAGACTGTTCAAACTGTGTCCAATTTTAACCACCCGTTCCAGCTCTTTTTATAATGTTTTAAGATGTTTTTGTACTTCTTGGTCAGAGCCCAGTACAATATTTTTATACTGATTTCATCGACACTGTATTAAGATATTCTTGTACTAATTTCACCACCACTCAAGATGATTTTTATGTGTTTTTTTCACATGTTGCGGACGTTATACCCACTGATCTTGCTCAAACAAAAACAAATACTGTAAGTCGTCTTTTAATCCAATAATTCTGATAACTATTATTGATCCTGTAAATAATTTGTGTTAGTTTCAAGATAAAATCTGGACGAGATAGAACTTTTAATTTCCAATAGAAATAATACCGTATTTTTTTTTGTCCGTTTTTAGGAAAGAGTGTAATGTAATATCTCCTAACACAATTTAAATGTAAATAAAATATTAAATTTTAATCTTTTTAACTCGAGAACATGTGAAAAAATCTGTGTAACAGCTGTTAATTTAAACAAGCATACAATTGTCAGGAAAAGAGTAAGCCTTACCAAACAGGTATAATGTTACTCAAGCCAGACTAGTGCCTCTAGGAAGTCCTGTTTTTGAAAACCAATATCTAATGTTATCGAATCGCTTAGAAGAGTTTTACATACAAGTTATATTAATTTAGAATACTTTGTTCAAGAAAAGCAAACCATTTCTCACTACTTTGTTCATCAACATGTTGTTCAACGGAAGTAAATCGTTTCTTAGTACTCTGTAGAGTAAATTGTTATTCAACAGAAATACCTCGTTCCTTACTACGCTGTACAGCAATACTGTTCAACAGAAGTAAATCGTTTCTTACTATTCTGTACTCTCAGAATGGTACTTGGAAGTTCAATCTCAAAGTTACTATTACTCAGAATGTTACTTGATAGTTCATTCTCAAAGTTACCATTACTCAGAATGGTACTTGGAAGATCAATCTCAAAGTTACCATTACCCAGAATGGTACTTGGAAGTTCAATCTCAAAGTTACCACTACTCAGAATAGTACTTGGAAGTACATTCTCAAAATTACCACTACTCAGAATGGTATCTGGAAGTTCATTCTCAAAGTTACCATTACTCAGAATGGTACTTGGAAGTTCATTCTCAAAGTTACCACTACTCAGAATGGTACTTGATAGTTCATTCTCAAAGTCTCCACTACTCAGAATGGTATTTGGAAGCTCATTCTCAAAGTTACCACTACTCAGAATGGTACTTGGAAGATCAATCTCAAAGTTACCACTACTCAGAATGGTACTTGGAAGATCAATCTCAAAGTTACCACTACTCAGAATGGTATCTGGAAGTTCATTCTCAAAGTTATCATTACTCAGAATGGTACTTGATAGTTCATTCTCAAAGTCTCCACTTGTCTCATCTTATTATTATTGTTGTAAATTGGTAATTTTCAACGTTATCTAGATTTCTAGTCTCATCTTATTATCATTGTTGTTTTTATCATACTCAAATTGGTAATTTTCAACGTTATATAGATTTCTAGTCTCATCTTATTATCATTGTTGTCTTTATTATATTTAGATGATTGGTTTTAAACAATATTTAGATTTTTAGTTTCATATTGTTAACATTATTGTCTTTACATTTATGTTGTTAGTTTCAAACATTTAATAGATTTACAGCCTCATCTTATTATCATTATTGTTTTTACTATACTTATGTTGTTAGTTCAATGTTATTTATATTTATATCCTAATTTTATCATTCTTGTCTTTACTATATTCACATTCGTAATTTTCAAAATTGTTTCAGAGTTCGAGTCTTATCTTTTTTTACCAAGATTATACTTATAATGCTCACATTGATAGTTTGAAATATTTTCTAAACTTCTAGTCTGATTTTGTTATCATTGTTTTAACTTTCATATTTTTTTACTTTTAGTTTTACGTTGATGACGGAATTAACCTGGATTTGATAACGTTACTTGAATATTCTTTTCAAAAATTTAAGATTTATACTCATTCCAAATAATGTTCTCAAACATTATGTTATCGACAACTGAATACAATTGGTGTTTTATACTCCAACTATAAAGATAACTCTAGAGATATGTTTAGTTTACCTTTAAAGGACAAATATATTGTAAGTTTGATTATTTCTTGGTCGTGTTTCAAACTTCAAAACATACTGAACCATCATTTTGTCAAGTTTTTCTTAACCCCAGAATGACAAAGCCATGATGGGAAAACAGTGCATATATCGACACTTAGATTGCTTCAAATCACTCATAAACTAGGTCAGGAGACTTAAAGTCAAGTGGAACACATGAATCAGGGTGTATCCTGGATAAATTCAAATACGTGTTTTTATCCCCCCCCCACATCCTTTGACCCATTTTAAGCAGGATTTTAAGAATTGTGTCTAATTGTCGGTTTAAACCACGAGCATAACAACTGGCGATAAGGTAATTAGTAGAGCTTGACGTACATCTTGTATATTGAAAGGAAAAAGAGATAAAAACTGAAGAATCTGTATGATTGTTAAAATGGTGGCGGATAGGAGTCACGATTGTACTTTGTCAGGAGTAGACGGACTTGGGTTCTTTATTAGAACGTAAGACAATTGGTGTGAAACGCTTTGTTTCGAACTACTTAAACCATTCTATTGTCTTGTTCAAAACATACGTGTGTCAGTATCAGCTCTATACGAACTCAAGTTTCACACCACAAACGGAAATCACATAAAATCCATTGTTTCTTTCAGACAGTCTGCAACAGGTAACAAAAAATGCTAATGCTTGATATTTTAAATGCTTCTAACGAAATTAAAAGCGAAATCAAACAATTTTCAATTTTCAGACGAATTTATAACTTTACTTACAAATGCACTATTTTTTACTTGTTTAATTTATTTAACTTTCATCTGCTTTAGATTCCTGTTAGGAGAAATAACTTTGAAAACTGCGTCATGATGTCGTGATATGTTATTTAAAATAAAACATTTCGGTATTTGTTGAAGACCTTCATGCATTATATCACATGAAATTAGTATCAAGGTTTTGAATGCCGTGAGTTGCATTGTACACTACATGGAAGGGTGTGGGGAACCATAAAGAAACAGCAACAGTCGGTTTGTTTATTTGTTTGCTGTTAAACACAAAGCTACACGATGGACTATCTGTGTTCTGCTTTCCATGGGTATCGAAACTCGATTTTTAGTGTTATAAGTCCACAGACCTGTCGCTGAGTCACCTGGGAGCCAGTCGGAAGATGACATGATAACAAGAGAAACTGGAAAAGTAGACAGTGCCTTAAAAACTTAGGTCTAGAAATTGTTCTCTGCCAAGTTTAATCCCGGTACAATCCCAGGAAAACTTCTACCGGCCATTAGCAGGGCAAGAAAGATTAAAGGATTTTGATCAAATGCTTTTTTGTTGTTGTTGACCTGTTATATGAGTCGCTATGTAAATACAGGCTCGACGTGCAATAATAAAGCAACACAATCAAATGAGATATAACAGAACATAAAGACAGTGAGAGAGAGAGAGAGGAAAGATGTTAAAGTGTGAAAGTTTTCTATGATATAAATATTGGTGTAAAATGAGATGTAACAGAACATACAGACAGTGTATATGTTAAAATATGCAAGTATATCACTGTTCTGTATGATATAGATATTGATGAAACAGTAACCTACCAGTGATTGTTGTTATATGTCAGAAGGCTATATGAATTCATGTCGTCAGACAGACAGGGGTAGTCATGAAGGAAGTATATCTATACAATTGTACATTCCGAATTAACCAAGCTGCGAATCCGAGATTTAAAAGTACAAACCACGGTATGTCTCCGTATTCGCTCCACAGTTTCGACTGTGTGGTGTTATAACAGTTACAGTTAATACCAGTATTGGTCTAGGTGTTCTCTGGTGGTTCAGTCTTTAAGTCTGAGAGATTATCACGCTATAAATCGGGTTTCGTTACCCGAAGTGGTCACAACACAGATAGCCCATCTTATAACTTAGTGATTATCAACTAACAAAAATTAACACTTTAGGGGTCGCTGAATTTAGGGGGCTGGTCTTTTTCATTGGCTGTCCTCCCTTTAGTAAGCAATTCTAAGGAAAGGATGACTATGCCTGAATCTTAGTTGTACTTTTGAGAATGAGCTTCCAAGTACCATTCTGGGTAGTGGTAACTTTGAGATTGATCTTCCAAGTACCATTCTGAGTAGTGGTAACTTTGAGAATGAACTTCCAGATACCATTCTGAGTAGTGGTAACTTTGAGAATGAACTTCCAGATACCATTCTGAGTAGTGGTAACTTTGAGAATGAACTATCAAGTACCATTCTCAGTAGTGGTAACTTTGAGAATGAGCTTCCAAATACCATTCTGAGTACTCATACTTAAATTGGTAATTTTCAACGTTATCTAGATTTTTATCATTGTTGTCTTTATTTTCAACGTTATCTAGATTTGTAGTCTTATCTGTCATACTTAAATTGGTAAGTTGTCTTTATCATACTTATATTGATAGTTTTCAACGTTATCTAGATTTGTAGTCTCATCTTATTATTATTGTTGTCTTTATCATACTTATATTGATAGTTTTCAACGTTATCTAGATTTGTAGTCTTATCTGTTATCATTGTTGTCTTTATCATACTTAAATTGGTAATTTTCAACGTTATCTAGATTTGTAGTCTTATCTGTTATCATTGTTGTCTTAAAATAATAATAAGATGAGACTACAAATCTAGATAACGTTGAAAACTATCAATATAAGTATGATAAAGACAACAATAATAATAAGATGAGACTACAAATCTAGATAACGTTGAAAACTATCAATATAAGTATGATAAAGACAATAATGATAATCAGGTAAGACTCTCATAACATTTGAAAACACTTGGGTTCAACAGAAGACAGCATCAGGAAGAAACTAAGAAACAATAACCCTAATGCTCTTGGAAAGTGGACCTTCCATCATCAGGGATAAATGACAAAATACTATTGTAATAATGTGGGTCAGTTATGTGGTACAGGAAGTACAACACATCATGAGTTTCTAAGAATATGTTCTAAATTGTGTGTGTGATGGGAAGCGAAGACAAAGAGTAGTGATGAAATAATAACAGCTTAATAAAAATATGTGTTCCTGCAAGAAGTAATGTCTAGAACAACTGAAAGATTTGTGAACAAAAACATGTAATGATACAGGAATGGAAGAGTGGAATATTAATAAAAATTAAGAAATGAAATCCATTAACAATACACATAAATAAGAACATAAAAAATAATATATATATATATATTAAATAAAATTATAATACAGAGATAAAAAGAATTTGAAATAAGCAATACAACTTAAAACGTTATTGTTTGTTTGTTTGTTTG
>NW_013666129.1:75465-88427 GCF_000517525.1 Limulus polyphemus
GTACCATTCTAAGTAGTGGTGACTTTAAGAATGAACTTCCAAGTACCATTCTGAGTAGTGGTAACTTTGAGATTGATCTTCCAAGTACCATTTTGAGTAGTGGTAACTTTGAGAATGAACTATCAAGTACCATTCTGGGTAATGGTAACTTTGAGATTGATCTTCCAAGTACCATTCTGAGTAATGGTAACTTTGAGAATGAACTATCAAGTACCATTCTGAGTAATGGTAACTTTGAGAATGAACTTCCAAGTACCATTCTGAGCATCTATAACATCAGATAAGTTTATACCAAATTTATATTTTATCCTTTTGAATGGAAGACTTAATTTTGCCTCAGCGAACTTTCCATGAAAGTTGTAAAGAAAACACGACCATCTATCAGTTATTGTAGTTATTAATAATATCCACGATAATTTGAGATGAAACATAAAAATCTATATGTTTCTTTAGCTATTTATAACATCCACGAACATTTGAAATATAACACGAAAACCTACTAGATATTTATAACATCCATGAATTTTTGTATAAAACAGGAAAATCTATAAATTTCTCTAATTATTTATAACCTCCACGAACATTTTAAATACAATTCTACAAGCTATCAATTCCTCATATTATATATATAGCATTCACGAACATTTAAAATAATATAAGAAAATTTATCTGTTTCTCTAGTTACTTATGATGTCCACGACCCTTGTAAATGAAATACGAAAATATATTAGTTACTCTGGTTATTTAAATGAATTAAACTTGTGATATTTGAAACGCTGGTATTGATCGGATTAACGTAATAGGTTTCAATTAAAATCAGAATATCAACAGCAAGAAATGTTTTGTTTAGATAATTTAGTACTGATTTGAGATATACTTATTTTAAGACTGTTCAAACTGTGTCCAATTTTAACCACCCGTTCCAGCTCTTTTTTATAATGTTTTAAGATGTTTTTGTACACTGGGGCTCAGTGTTTGTTTATATATCCACCTCAAATATTCTTTACAAGTTTTGAAATATTTTTTTTTCATTTTGAAGGTATAGTTTAAAAACACAAGCTCTTCAAAAGCTTTTCTTATAACAGAATACAACAATTTCTTGTTTTTGATTAATTTAAAACTACATAGAATGATGACTGTACAAAATATTATTTGTCAACGATAATGTATTGTTTGTTTTCTTTAAACGCAAAGCTACACAATGGACAACATACACTGTGCCCACCTCGGGTATCAAACCCTGATTCTCATCGTTATTAACTCGCAAGACTGCCTCTGAACAATCGAGAATATGACTGACAAAATAGTTTCATGTACACAGGCTCTAAGAAAAAAAAACTGTTCCAAAAATGTAGAAAATTAACAGACTAAAAATTCCTGGAATGAGTTCATTAATTAATCAAGGTTATCTCTAGGTGTTCGGAATAGACCTGTTTGTTTGATAATATTACAGTCTACATCAGAGAAACAAGTTTTTCTTTTAATATAATGTCATTTTTGAAATGTATTGAAGATAGTAATTGATAAATGATACGATCCTGTGGCTGGATAGATATGGTCACTAAAATGAATTCCACTATAGGTAAATACTACACGGTTCTCGATCTTGATTTTGTGGAAAGTAATTTTGTATCATAGCATGAAGAAACGTTGCTGTTGCACTCGCCATTGCTCTCCATAATAATGACACATTCTAAAAACATGTGGAAAATATTGCAACAATTCTAAAACATGAAACTATATTTTTGAAGGTTAAGTGGCACGTAAAGAAACTCAGTCACTGAAACCAACTATTTTGAGGTGATTGTCCTGCTAGGTTTTTTTTTTGCTAATGCTTATAAAGTTCCCCGAGATACGTGCCACTTACTAGTAATAGATGCCTTTCAGCTAAGGAAAAGCGGGGTGGGTTGGGAGTTGAGGAGTGAATTAACTGAATATTTCAAGTAGTTGTTTAAATGTACTAGTTAATATTTTAACTGTAAGGCAGGTGTTTAGGACTAAGTCAGTTGGTATTACCAACTCTATTAGAGGTTCTTTTAAACCCTGCCAGAGCCTGTTTTAGTTGTGACAGAATAAAACATCTTAGTAATACTGTTTAAATTGTTCATAACACTAAATAACAATGTTTGCTCATTTTTAGCCGCTTTTTATGTTAACACTTCCCTTCTTAATAGTTGATTTAAATCAACAGTTCGTTTATGTTATACTAACAGTAATTAACAATATCTGTTTATATCTATAGTGACTGTTTATACCAGCAATAATAAATAATGTGTATTTATATATCCATTGAGTGTTTGTATTAACAGTTTGTTTATAGTATACTAACAGTAATTAACAATATCTGTTTATATCTATAGTGACTGTTTATACCAGCAATAATAAATAATGTGTATTTATATATCCATTGAGTGTTTGTATTAACAGTTTGTTTATAGTATACTAGCAATAATTAATAACGTTTGTTTATATATCTCTACTGTATCCTCTTTAACATTTACGTAACTATTGTGTCCTTTGCTAGCACCTACATAACTACTATGTCCCTTGTTAACATCTATGTAACTACTCTTTCCCTTGTTAACATTTATGTAAGTACTGCGTCTCTTGATAACAGCTATATAACTACTGTGTCTCTTGTTTACATCTGTGTAACTACTGTTTCCCATCTTAATACCTATGTAACTTCTGTTCCCTTATTAGCATCTATTAAATTAACGTTTCCTTTATTAACTGTTTTTTTTTCATGTTAACATCCTTACTTAACTGCTTTTTTTCATGTTAATATCTATTTAACTATTGTTTCCTTTGTTAACATCTTATGTAACTGTTGTTTCCATGGTTAACATCTATTTAATTGCTTTTTTTCATGTTAACATCCATGTAACTATTATTTCCTTTGTCACCACCTTATGTGACTGTTGTTTCCATTGCTAGCATATGTTTAAGTACTGTTTCTCTTGTTAATATATATATACAATTTCTTTATCCTTCAGTGAAAGAGCACAGTAAATGGAACAAAATGTCAGAAATCTTGATATTGGAGAAACACTTGTTTGTCCTCTTCAGTCTCAAGTTGTCTTCTGGCAAGAAATTTGAACTGGTCAATGGGAGGTCAGGAGGCTGTTTAGTTTAAATTGACCTTGGTAAGTGTTGAAACTATGCAGGAGTTTGATTAAGCAACTCTCGACGATTCTCCTTTATATGTAGTTATCTGTTTTGTATAACATTATTGCTGATTTCCAACCAGTTGATTTGATAGTCAGAATCTCTCATATGGAGAGAAATGGAATTGCATGTGTTCCCATATTTAATGTTCAGATACTCTAGTGTCAACACTTCAGGTTTCACCTATATAACCTTTCTCTCAGGATTGGTGTGGTATAATACAAATGTGTTATGTTTTATTTTCAATCGTTGTTCTATAAATTTGATTATTTTTAACGGTGTCCGGATGTTTGCATGTGATTATAAAGTTATTATTCCTTAATATCTTCTCTATAGGCTCAATGTTAGTGTTGTAGCCATTGTTTCGTATGATCGTTGGTTGATCTTTCCTTGTCTTCTTTGGTAATAGAAACTATGTTTATCATTTCATATTCAAGCAACAGACATTCTATATTCTACAGGTATGGACAAAAACAGAGAGGACTGGTTCCGTGTCACGTAAGTGTTATTGGCCGGTTGTCCTGCCAGATGAGGACGCACGAATGTATTGATACTAGTTTCTGTAATATCAAAACTTCTGACAGGTTGTTCCATTTACTAACTACTACACACTATATTGTGTTCTTTTATTACTACTATATCAACTTGTGAACATCTACGTAACTATTGTTTTTATTGTTAATATCTATGTAACTGTTATTTCCCTTGTCAGCATCTATGTAAATAATGTGGAACTTGCTAACATCTATGCAACTGCTGTTTCCCATGTTAATATCTATGTAACTACTGTTTCTTTTGTTAACATCTATGCAACTGCTGTTTCCCATGTTAATATCTAAGTAACTACTGTTTCCCATGTTAATATCCATGTAACTACGGTTTCCCTTATAAGCATCTATTTAACTAATGTTTCTCTTGTTAACTTCTGTTTAACTGCTGTTTTTCATGTTAACATCTATGTAACTATTGTTTCCCTTTTTAACATCTATGTAACTACTATATCGTTTGTTGGTAGCCGTGTAACAACTGTGTAGCTTGTTAATATCTATGTAACTATTAATTCTTTTCTTAACATCTGCGTAACTGCTGCTTCCCTTGCTAGCATTTACTTAACTAGGATATCCTTTATTAAATACATGCAATTACCGTTTCCTTCGTTAGTAACTACTGTATCCATTGCTAACATATATGTATTATTGTTTCTTTTTTTAACATCTGTGTGACTAGTGTGTCCTTTATTAACATCTATCTAACTACTGTTTCTTTTGTTAACCTCTATATAAATATTGTGTCGCTATCAGAAGTTTATATATTAGAGAAACTAGTTTCGACACATTCGTGCGTCCTCTTTAGTCTCACGTTATCTTCTGGCAGGTAAAATTGTTCAACACGCCCATGTCACATGGAACCTATACTTTCTGTTATATAATAATCCTATATAATATGTGTAAATATCTCTTTTGATAGCTTCACGCGAAAATTTTCAAACAAACATAGATTGTGTCAATTGTTTTAATAATTGCCCGCGGTGTCATCTATTAAGGAAATAAGCAATGAAGTAAATAATTACAAATTGTTAGGTGGTTAGGGCGCTCGACTCACAATCTGCGGTTCGCCTCTTCGAATCCCCATCACCGGACTTGCTCGCTCTTTCAGCCGTGAAGAATTATAATGTTATGGTTGATTCCATTATTCGCTGGTAAAAGAGTAGCCTTATATTTGGTGGTGGGTACTGTTGACTATCTGCCTTCCCTCTAGTTTATAACTGCTGAATTAGGGGCGATTAGCACAGATAGCCCTCGAGTAGCTCGGTGCGAAAAAAAGATAATGGGTGTAATAAATTTTCCTAGCTACAGGATTTAGTGGAGGAATATGCAAGCTTTATCGGACAGAACCACCCAACCAAACAACAGCCAAGGAGGTAGGTAGGAGAGGATCTCTTGAACAAAACAAACAAAATAATGGTCGTGTTTCTCCATCTATCGATTATGTTGAAAACTACATTACAACACAACCCTACAATATTTCTTGAGATTTACTTAGAACTGAAATGAACAGTTTTATTGTATGGTGCATTAATTACTGCACAGACCATCATCACCATACGATAAATTTATAAATACGTTTGTAAGAGTTTCCATTTTTAACACACGTGGCTTTGAAAGAGACATCCGGGTGGAAAGATAATTGAAAGTTGATTATTAATATATATATATGATTAAAACTCCAAAAAATATCTTAAGGCAACGTTTTGACAATGTTAAAATTGATGCGTGTTATCTAAAGTGAAAACTAACGCACACAAATAACAAGCGTTTCAAGATTATCAAGTTTGGGAACCACAGATGTAATTAAAACGTTTTTAATCAAATGATAATATTATTTTAAAATAGTTGCTAAAGGTCACGCCGCATTGAAAGCTGTAAAATAATAAACTTTGTACAAGGTATAATTCCCAGTGTCGTGTTAGAAGAACAATCTCAAGACGAATTATATATATATATAATGATTAAATTGTTGTGTTTTGAATTTCGTAACACGAGGGCTATCTGCACTAGCAGTCCCTAATTTAGCAGTAATCGACTAGAGGGAAAGCAGCTAGTCAAAACCATCTACCGCCAACTCTTGGGCTACTCTTTTACCAACTAATAGTATGATTGACCATTACATTATATCACCCCCACGGCTGAAAGGGCGAACATGTTCGATGAATAATGTTTGGAAAGTACTTGTTCATGATTTGGGTGTTCTCGCTGTTATCGATATTTTCGACCATAAAACCAATAACATCTCATAACATTCGGTGAGCTTAAGAGATTTAGGTTATTTCTAAAACTATATACACCAAACTAGCAATGAAAATTATTATACAATGAAAATATAATAATGCTAAATTATAAATAGTAAACCTAAATATATTAAACAATCTAACCAACACTGTTAATGGAAGTAATGTCAAAGAAATAATAGAGCATACTTCGCTTATGGAATACATAAGCACTAGTGTGTAGCTTCAAATACTATCGGTGTTTAACGTAAGCCATATAACAGTTTTTAAAGGTATTACAACAATACATTATTAGTTTTATTACATTTGTTTCTGTTAATTACTTAATTATAATATTTACCCATTGTTGTTACTTCTTTGTTTAAGTCGTATCATTACTGTGGTCATTCTCGTATCTCGCTCATATATTTCAGCTAATTATTAAGGTTTAACTTTATTTATCAATGCCCTCCCCGTGGCTTCCTGGTTTGTAAACTAACTATGTATGTAGGAAATAATTAAAGCTGGATTTACTGTGTTAGACACAACTCATATTACGTTTAATAAAGTATTTTTCTTTTAATTAACTTGGTTAATTTACTGGTCTAATACTTTTCAAGGGACATACTCGTTGATAATGCATGAAATAAACAATTAGTTTTATGTGTTTTGTAAGTAAGTTATATTTTAGTTTTTCTTTAACGTTAATTCGAATGAACAATATTGGTTAAAGTGTTTAATATATGGTTTTTATTATTTTTTCATTATAATGATTATTTTCCATTCTTAGCTTAGTATGTAGATTTTGGACTAACACAAATCTTTTAAGATGGCTGAACCTCGTGAGGTGTTATTGGGATTACGACCGGAAACGTCACCAGCAGAGAAGGTACCCAAATGATAAATCAATGCATTCTAATTCTTATACGTGATTATATGGTGATTATTGGATTAATTTGTATTTCTGACCAGTTAGGTAACTATCTTTGATCAAAGATTAATAACTAGCCGGACTACCCGCAAAAACGCCGATAAAAATTGAACAACACAAAATGTGAAACCGCAAGTTCGCATGTATCTCCGCATAGATCCAACAAACATTCATGCCAAATTTGGTGAAGATCCATCCATAGGAGGCAAAACGCCCAAAGAAACAGCAGAACGCAAAATACAAAACATAAAATTTGTTTGCATCCCCCCTTGGATGAACTTTGATGAAGATCCATCGAAATAGTTACATGGACATACAACAGATATTATATAGATAATGACATCAAAACTTTGGTAAATCAGCTGTCATCCTAAAATATGGAGGTTATCATAACGTTATAACAGCTAATTGTTATTACATACGTTGAACTTGTGAGGCGGGAATGACTGATAAGACTAAAATACATAGTCTGTCAACAAATTGTATGACAACAAAGGCGGCGGTTAGAACAAAAGCATTTTACTTACGGGTGTTAAACGTAAATCAGATTTAACAGCCGGCGAATGTTGGAATCAATGTACAGAACAAGAGTGAAAAAATTGTCAAAATTATTTGTAAACATCTATTTTCAGACTGCGTTCTTAATATGATAACAGTAATCTGAAACGCAATGTGAATAAAGATAGTTTTTTCGCCTGCTGCCTATGTTCTCATTGTCTACACCTGTTCATTGTATATATATAAAATGATATAAGAAAGAATGAATTGTATTTATATTTCAAGAGATGTGTCTAATTTGTTTCCTATTACTCCAAATATGGACATTTCTTTACGTTTGCCTAGTATCGCTTCTTGATGTTTAGTTTTCTAATTTTTAGTCTATAACACAACTCTTCTCGCTTCTTGATGTTTAGGTTTCTAATTTTTAATCTATAACACAAACTCTTCTCGCTTCTTGATGTTTAGGTTTCTAATTTTTCAAGAAGCGAGAAGAGTTGTGTTATAGCTTAAAAATTACAAAACTAAACATCAAGAAGCGAGAAGAGTTGTGTTATAGATTAAAAATTAGAAACCTAAACATCAAGAAGCGAGAAGAGTTGTGTTCTAGACTAAAAATTAGAAAACTAAACATCAAGAAGCGAGAAGAGTTGTGTTATAGATTAAAAATTAGAAAACTAAACTTCAAGAATGGAGAGGAGTTGTGTTATAGACTAAAAATTAGAAACCTAAACATCAAGAAGTGAGAAGAGTTGTGTTATAGATTAAAAATTAGAAAACTAAACATCAAGAAGCGAGAAGAGTTTGTGTTATAGATTTAGACTAAAAATTAGAAAACTAAACATCAAGAAGCGAGAAGAGTTGTGTTATAGACTAAAAATTAGAAAACTAAACATCAAGAAGCGAGAAGAGTTGTGTTATAGACTAAAAATTAGAAACCTAAACATCAAGAAGCGAGAAGAGTTGTGTTATAGACTAAAAAATAGAAAACAAAACATTAACACAACTCTTCTCGCTTCTTGATGTTTATTTTTCTAATTTTTAGTCTATAAAACAGCTCTCGAGATACTAGTGTGTGTTTGTGGTAAATATTTATTTGAGTAGAATTGCCTGAAAAGAATTCGAACGTTTTCCCTTGTAATATATGTATTATACACTCGGGATTAATCACACTTTATAACAGCGATGCTCTAGGTTCTGTGCTGTCCTTTTATCTACTTCCACCGTTGATCGTACTCATTAAAATGACCATGGTTATACACTATTGACCAACACTGTAATTCCCTTTGTAACAAGCTCCTGCGAAGAATGATGAGGTCACTCTTCGATGTATCGGATTGACAAACTTTCTACACGTCCTCCACTAAACCAAGACATTGATTTCCAATTACAGAAGTCTACCGGGGCTGCTGGAGTTGCAATAGGAGACTTAACAGACATGGGGTCGTATAGAGTTGCTTTGGTTCTAGAACTTTCAATCAGCTTTCTCAAAAAAAAAAAAACTATTGATTTCGAGATATGACTGGTTCTAGAACTTTTAGTCAGCTTTCTCAAGAAAAAACAACACTGATTTCGAGATATGGCAGGAAACTATTGAGCCTTCGTGTGAATTAATACAAAAAAATCTGCCCAGTTTCAAGGCAATGGTTTTTGTGTCAGAAAATTATTTTCCATGACCGCAGCCTTCAGTTTGCAGATGAGGACACTGCTGCAGAATGACTTATTGTGTGGTTTCAGAGCCTGTTGCTATCTTAAGCACTCAACTCTGTGAACTTTTCTGCTTCAACAGTAAAATATGAAGGCTCTATTTCTCGGAATATTGTATCTTTTGGCTCTGTATCGTTTACTCATCCTACTATACGAATATCCTTCCTCTGAAAAGGCTGTGCATGACATAATCTATAAATCTATTCGTGACGGCATTACGCTATCAATGGTAGCTAAATATGTAGATGTTAAACATATCACGCAGGGGTGGGGAGTGGGGTATTATTTACCACAAATGTTATTAAATATGTTATTTGGTGTATTTTGATAAATGTTTCACCCGTATAGCAACCCTGAGAACTGATGGTTAGGGCGCTTGAGTTGCAATATGAGAGTTGCAGGTTCAAATACCGTCAACAAACGTGCTCCCTCTTTAAGCTGTAGAGATGTTATAATTATAATTTGATTGTGAATTCCACTATTCGTTAGTAATAAAGAGTAGCCCTAGATTTGGCAGTAGGCTGCGTTGACTAGCTGTCTTCCCTCTAGTCTATCACTTCTAAATCAGGGACGACTACAGCAGATAACCCTTGAGCAGTTTTGCGTGAAATTCAGTAAATAAAGCAATCATGATGTTGTATAAATGCTATAAAAATTGATGAATATTCAAAAATCATATTATTTTAACATTTAAATGCTATAAACGATGATCAAAATTTCTGCTTAAGTTGTTCAAAGTAGCACTGCTGTTCAAAGAATCCCCGGCTGACGGTATATATAATTCTATAATTATGACACAAGAGTTTGAACTTAACTTCGTTACAGAATAGTGTACGTTAACATGGTGGGTGATGTTTTATATTTAAAAAAACTACGTCAATTTTATATCATTAAGATGTGAGTTTAATCAAGACTGTTACAAAGTAATAAAATTGAGAAAACATTTATATTTTATTGTGTTTTCTTTTTGCCATTGTAAAACACGATTCTAGCATGATAATGCATAACAGGATAAGACAATAATATAACGTAAAAACATACTAATAATACAATAAACAAGGCATGGCCATAATGTAATAGATAAGACACATCAATAACATAATAAACAAGACATGCTAATAATAAAATAAACAATATATACTAACAATATGATAAACAAGCCATACTAATAATATAATAAACATGGCGCCCCAATAATATAATAAACAAAACACACCAATAATATAATAATCAAGACACACCAACAATATAATAAGCAATACATACCGATTATGTAATAAACAAGGCATACCTATAATATACTAAACAAGACAAACCACTAATATAATAAACAATACATACTAATAACCTAATAAACATGGTACACCAGTAATCTAATAAGCATGTCACACCAATATTCTAATAAACAAGACATATCAATAATCTAATAATCATGGCACATAATCATGACAATAATATAATAAACAATATATGACAATAATATAATAAAAAGCTACTCCAATAATCTAATAAAGAAGCTATACCAATAAACTAATAAACAAGACTTATAGTATAATAAAAAAGCACGTTAATCTAATAAACGAAACCTGACATTAATATAACAAACAGGGTACACCAATGATCTGATAGAAAAGGCACAGCAGTAATCTAGTAAACAAGATATAACAATAATATAATGAAGAAGCTATATCAATAATCTAATCTAATAAAGCGCAGCAGTTATCTAATAAACAAGATGTGCCAATAATTTTATCGCCTTGAATGTCATACAAAAATACTTATTAAAATAATTTTACTTCCTTGAAAGCTGTTGTTTGTAAAGTAGCACTAAATACTGAATATTTAACTATTTTCTTATAAGTTTCTCAGGCTAGCGAAAATATTATTAGCCAACACTGGAAATTCGTTATTTGTCTGATCTTGTAGCTGGATGTGGTGAAGGCATTAAATATTGTTGCATGGTATAGGAGCGACAGACGTTCTAAAAAAGGTTACTATATATATATATAGGAATATAATATAACGTAACTAATAGATGAATAAATAACATTAGAAATTCTATAAGGAATTACTATAAACTAAATTTTGGTTTCAATGCTAGCCACCAGGAATATTTAATTATTTAAAAAATAGGATGAGACACATTTTTATCAGTTCATGTATCATTTCAGAAATTCTAGTAGCTTGTAAACAATGTTTCTGAAGCATCTACTGGATAGAGCTTTAAAATCATAAGAATTTTATCAAAAAATGAAAAGTAAGCAAAAAATAGACTACTGATAAAATACCCATTTTAATCTAAAGACGCTTCCCAGTGACTCATTGGTAAGTCTTCAGACTTACGACACTTAAAATCTGGTTTCGATACCCATGGTAGGCAGAGCACTAACATCCCATTGTGTCGTTTTGTGCTGAACAACAACCAGCCAAACAAATTAACCTAAATATAACAAGAGAGAATCCTCAATAGCCGCGGCTGTAATCAGATCTCAAATCTGTCAAAAGAAGGAGCTATGAGCTAAAGTTTGTACTTGAAAAAGAAAACAAACTCAGAGCCATTTTATGAACCACTGTGCCGCGGCTTAAAAACTGAAAAGCGCAGTAGCAGATCTGCAAGTAAACATAAGTGTTAAAAAATTACAAACATAGTTAAAAAGTTCAGTTGCTGACAGGATTTTTTAACTGCTTTGAATGTAGTTACTAATGTTTAGATGATGACAAATTTAGTATTTGTAGTCTGTATTAATGGTACCAGTACTAAGGCTATCCCCCACCGTCCCTAATTTGGAACCACCGCCCACGTTGCACGATAAGAGAACGACTATTTCTCTTATAAAACACCCTCAGCTTAACTACCAGAAATATTTGATGGTATCACACGAGTTCGAAATCCGCAGCTCTATCACAGGGTCAAACCGCTCGCGATAGGTTAAGAAGGCACAAGGCTATTTACGGAATTAAATTTTTGTATTTATATTGTTTCTCTAAACTACTCATCTTACTATGAAACCTGAAAGTGTTTTTCTCTGATTATTGCATGAGGATAAAACATAGATGTGATCCGGAATGTTTGCGCTCTGTCCACCGCGAGAAAAATCGAAACCCGAAGTTTAGTGTTGGAAACCATATAGTTACCGATGAACCACCGGGAACTTTTTGTATGATTCATTTTATATGAATATAATTCTATTTATTTTGTGTCATTATTTTATCAGAGAAGATATCCATGTTAGTTCAGCGACAAATGGGTTGAAGAATATGATTAATAATTCATAAATAATCTTTTAAAATACTTTATAAGGCACAAATATAACACTGTATTACTGATTTACTGTTCACGCAATAACAAATACTAAATAACATTTACTCAAGAAAAACATTTAATATTGATTATTATGCGCAAAATGCAACACTTATTATAATACAGACCACGATACTTTATTTAGTCTGTGTTGTTGGTTTTTGTTTCTTTAGCTCCGACTATCATTAGCTGTTCGTGTCAACATTATTACTTCCCTGGTGGTGAGAAACGGAACTCTTTCTCCTTGTTGGCCTCCTATTGTAAGGGAAGAATCTTCAAGGTTCACAATAGCCTAACAGAAAGTAAAGAATAATATGTGTATATCATTTTGGGTTAAAACTTTAATAATAATTTTGCAAAGCATTAATAAGATTAGAGTAGGCGTAAAACACACAATAGTTAATTCCAAGTACGTTAAGACTAAGTATGTTTGGAATAAACATTAAGCCATTTTAAACTGTGATGCTCTACCACAAATCAGAATATACTGCACATCTGACTTTGTTCGCGCACATAAATGATAATGTCAACTTTCAGAAAGAAAAATCTTAATATGACAAGCAGATAAAAAGTAATGGTCAGTGTCTATA
>NW_013666129.1:89301-99872 GCF_000517525.1 Limulus polyphemus
GAAAGATACTGCACGTTTAACAATGAATATTTACATCGTTATTCTGTTTTATATATTGTTTTATTGAGATCAGTGGAAAGTAATAATCAGTTTAATTTTTTTCAGTTACCAATGGCTAAAGAAAACGTTTGTCGTCCCTAATTTGGAAATGATAGATTAGAAGAAAAGCAGCTAGTCAATAGTATCCACTGATAACTCTTGGGGTCACTTTATTTAAAAAGCTGGATTTGATTATTACTCCTATAATGCGCTCACGGATACAAAGTACCAATGGAAATTTTGTGGCAATGGGACACAAACCATGTATCTTCAGTTTCACAGTCCAACACACTAATAACTAGGCCGTGCCCAAAATAGAAGAGAGAAAACAATAACAGGAAAGCCAAAAACAACAAAAGGGCACATTTATAAGTATTACACTCCTTGTACATTGACAGAAGCAATATTTAAAAATAAATTATAAGAAAATGATGACCAGGAAAAATGATATCAAAGCAGCAGAAGATGGTTTTCTACATTCCAGGTATTGGTTTATTGTCATAAGATATAGACCACCAAACAAGAGTTACCCTACTAAGTCATGGTTGTTTGTTTAAGAACAAAGCCACACTGGGCTATCTATTGTGTCAATCGCGGGGAATCAACCCCGGATTTTAGCGTTGTATGTTCGTAAATTTACCGCTGTCACACCAGGGGGGGGGGACACCTTTACGAGTTAAAGGCGTTACTTTTGCATCTAATGAGAGTCAGTTACATTAATATTATTTTCAGCAAATGAAAATGATTGAAAAAAATCCACGCCCATGAATGATGCATTTTTAAATCAAGACGGATTGTTCTGCTTTTCTTTCTAATATTTGTTTGGGACAAGAAGACACAGCTGACTAGTAAAAATTTTTATTCCTGCCAATATATTTAAAAATTTCCAGAACTTGACGAGAAAAGCAGTTTGCATATGAAATGGAAGGAATTGGAAATCCGTTCGGAAACGAAATTTACGTTAAATAAGGTAGCTCAAACTTTAATGAAGATTAAAAAGCAACAATTTAACAAGTATATTTAATAAGATAATTACAACATTTAGATATTTATCAGAGAGAAATCACGCTTTTCGCGGACCTATTCATAAGGCAAAATCACCATGGAAACTGAATCTTTTTAGCTCAAGTGCAATTGATGGTAAATTTTGATCCAGTGATGAATAAAGTATTTCTTGTATTCACAAGTAACATAACAAGTCGTCATTCTTTGAGCTTAGTTGTCTACATTGAATTACTATAGATGTCACTACTGCAGTTGTTTTAAAAATTAAGCATATGAAGTACTTCTCTATGGTGATAGAAAGTACCCCTGCTTTAAATATATCAGGAGCTGTTATCGGCTGCTTTAACAGAAACGATTTTTCAAGCAATGGAAATAAATGTTAAAAAATATTAACATGTTAATTATTAATTAGTTGTCTTTTAAAGAGACAACATTATCTGCATAATCAAAAGTTATTCTTGAATAGGTTATAAAAAATGGAATACCGTCCGAGGTTTGCTGAGGTCAAAGGTGTAATAACTGTGCAAATATGATAGGCCAACACAAAGGCACGCAATCTAGTTTGTTACAATCAAATATTATATATTTTTATTTCTTTTGGTTGTCATTCTTTGAACAATGTACTGTGTGGTAATTTAAATTTCTTGCAACTGGTAAAAAATAGAACTCTTTTGTTTTTCTTCAAAGAATAACTATTATTTTTGCAGCATTAGCTATTTTGAATTTATTTTCCAATATCACTCTCAAACCTCTTTCCGACACTAGATGGGAGTGTAAATTTGAAAATATGAGATTGGTAAGATATCAAAAGAAAGGTATATTGGCAGTATTATTGGAATTAAAGGAAACTAGAATGGATAGTGCAGGCTATTATGAAGCTGGATCATTAACAGATGATATAGCATATGCATATTTACAATTTATTTAGTAGTTTGGTATGGCATGTTTGTACAAATGAATCTAGCTATAAAGAAAATGCACAACTCAATTATTAGAACTGATATTTAGACCAATGGCATACGGCAAACCATTCTTAACTATAGAGAAAACGATTTTGAATGTAAAATAAAAAAATGCTAAAGAACTGACAGAATAATTATCAATTGTTTCAGAATTATTAGAGGCCTGTGTTTCATGAAAGAAATATCAATCTGGTAGTCACAAACCTGAGGATGAGTCACTCATTGTTAGACAATGAGGGTTTAAAACGTATTTATACATTGTAATAGACTGTGATTTAATGAATTTGGAAGTTAGATTTGAGTTGCTTCGTTATTACATGTACATTTTTAGAATAATGTGTGACGTCAACGCAATTCAAAATATAGGACACAATAAACGAGTGAAATAGTGCAAACATTTAACTGCAGCACTAAGCAACACTGATGATAGAACCAGTTCAGGTGCTGACAGAATTGACTTAGCTGTTAAACTCTAAAGTCTAGCTACAATTCATCCAGAGACTTTTGATGTTCTTTAAATAATGCTCTTTATTTTAAAAATGTGTTGGTAGTATATTCAACGTGTTCATGGCTCGCAGAGTACTACCTACAGCTCCAGTAGTGTTACCTATATCCCCAGTAGTGCTACTCACATCTCCAGTAGTGTTACCTATAGCTCCAGTAGTACTACTCACATCTCCAGTAGTGTTACCTATAGCTCCAGTAATGCTACTCACATCTCCAGTAGTGTTACCTATAGCTCCAGTAGTACTACTCACATCTCCAGTAGTGTTACCTATAGCTCCAGTAGTGCTACTCACATCTCCAGTAGTGTTACCTATAGCTCCAGTAGTGCTACTCACATCTCCAGTAGTGTTACCTATAGCTCCAGTAGTGCTACTCACATCTCCAGTGGCGTTATGTACAGTACTAGTAGCGCTTCTTACAAGTCCAGTGGTGTTATATACAACCTGATTAGTGCTACTTACAGCTCCAGTGGTGTTAATTTAGAGCTCAAGTAGTACTACTTACCGTTCCAGTGGTGTTATATACAGCTCCAGTAGCGATACTTACGGCTGTAGCGGTGTTAAATTTAGCTCCAATAGTGCTACTTACTGCTTTAATGGTATTATTTACAGTTTTAATAGTACTACTTACACCTCCAGTGGTGTTATTTACAGCTCCAATAATGCTACTTTCAGTTCCAATGGTGTTTTTACAGCTCCAGTAGCGATACTTACAGTTCCAGTAGTGTTTTTACAGTTCCAGTAACGATACCTACAGCTCTAGTGTTATATACAGTTACAGTAGTACTACTGGCACCTTCATTTGTGTTATTTACAGTTCCATTAGTGTTATATACAGCTGAAAAGTGTTTTTAAAAGTTGAAAGTAATTTAAAATTCTTAAAATCGGCTACAATGTTGGACATCTTCTCCATTAAAAGAAATGTCGCAAGAAGGTTGAATATTCAGGAGAATTTTAAAGAAATTGCAACAGGAATAATTGAATAGGTAATTGTCACACCGTAATAACTATACAAAAAGTGAATTTATATTTATAAGTAGGTAAGATAAATACCCACTTCTGTGCCTAATTTAGGTCTACCACTTATATCCATTTCTATGCCTAATTTAGGTCCACCATTTAGATAACTTGAAGGATGTTCAGAATTTTCTCGCGAAAGCACTGCGCAAATATAAACACTTACTTGAGTTTTCCGCAAAAAATCAACACCAAAAGTGATTTCTGGGACAGCGTCTTCCACTGCAATAAACAACAAAGAAACATGGACATCTTCCATTTGTACACACACTTTAATAAAGTAGTTCAGTCTACAACATGATTTTCCCGTTTCTAAATGGAATAAAATGTACAAAGAAAGTGCTATTCTTATAGATAATTAATTACTTTATCATAGAACATAAGTACATACGGTATACAAAATAATCTCATGCATATTCTACCATTTAATTTAGGTATTTTGGTCATAGAAACAACAATCGCAAATAAAATAAAAATACTTTCTAGTCACCGACAATCTAAGTTAATGACTTTAAATAAGTTACATTATCATGTAATCTAAAATTAAGTGTTTACTCCGTTTTTCCTAGCGTGGGATTCCCTCGAGCTTCGTAGTATTAATTGTACATACGAAGTGTAGACAGATAGGGAGATCAAACATTAAACACACGTTAACACTATTTTACCTGCACCGTTTGAGATATCTGATGCAAAATCAAAGAGCATTCAAATATTTTAGACAAGTTGCCTTTCCTTTTGCGGTATGACTTGACGCCACATATCTCAGGCAAGCTGTGGAAAGAACTGTATTTGTCATGTTATCTGCCTGCATCTAGTTCAGAATCTTTTCCGAAACTCTTTGCTACAGGGGAAGATGGTTTCGTTCGTGTTGCACACGCCCATTTTTACTGTACATTTACACCAGGATAACAGTGTGATGAGACTTAGACAATGGAATAGTAAGGTCTTAATTAAACTATAGCTTCTTATAGTACTCAATAGCCGGCAACTTTATTTTAGGTTGCCGTTGAATGAGCTACTCGAGTCATTAGACTAGCAGTAGTTTTTCAGATTATTAAAAGTAATTAACAGCAACTTCTGATCAAAACAATCATTCTACATAGATCACAACTAAAATCTAACCCAGATTAATAACAACTTCTGATCAAAACAATCACCCTACATAGATCACAACTAAAATATAACCCAGATTAACAACAACTTCTGATCAAAACAATCACTCTACATAGATCACAACTAAAATATAACCTAGATTAACAACAACTTCTGATCAAAACAATCACTCTACATAAAGCACAACTAAAATCTAACCCAGATTAACAACAACTTCTGATCAAAACAATCACTCTACATAGATCACAACTACAATCTAACCCAGAAATTAGTACAATTTATTTCATATACCCTTCTAACTTGGTGTATGCAAAGTGTGCTCTCGCTGTTAACGATGTTTTTGGCATTAATAGTATAAACTAAATTTCCTTTCCGAAAGCCTAAATTATGGTTAATGCGTGATGAATGTGATGCTTTAATAAATGCAACTGTAAGCGTCAACGACCATTTTCTATCTTAAGTCATCCAGGTAAATCGACGTACTATTTTATTTACTATGTAAACTCCATCTTAAGTCACCCAGATAAATGGATGTACTATTTTATTTACTTTGTAAACTCCATCTTAAGTCACCCAGGTAAATGGATGTACTATTTTATTTACTCTGTAAACTCCATCTTAAGTCACCCAGGTAAATGGATGTACTATTTTATTTACTCTGTAAACTCCATCTTAAGTCACCCAGTTAAATGTATGTACTATTTTATTTACTCTGTAAACTCCATCTTTAATCACCCAAGTAAATGGATGTACTATTTTATTTACTCTGTAAACTCCATCTTAAATCACCCAGGTAAATGGATGTACTATTTTATTTACTCTGTAAACTACCGACACCATGCTTTATTGGATATGATGTTCAATCCTATCTTACATGAGACCCGCTGTTTTGTAATAAATAAGAGTAACAAAATATTTTCACTGCGGGTAAATCTACTTTTGGTACCAGTTCCTCACTTTCAGAATCCCGTGAATCTAATATTACAAAACGATGAAACAAGCACCGTTTTTCAGCCGTATCTTAGTAAGTTCCCCAAGAAAATAGTTGAACTGTTTCATTTGTTACTTTCTAATGTGTTTTACTATAGAAGTTGTTTTTTTTTTCTACTATCAGCTCATGATGCCACACCCACACCAGTTTCGCAGGCTTTATCTTTTTATGATATACCTTTGTACTAGTTCAGTCATAAGAAGACCTGATACCAGAACTGAGCAGAGCACAGATAGCCCTTTGTGCTTAATACAAACAACAACAACGACCTCTGCAAAAGTTAGGCTACACTTATAAAAATTTGATGGAGTGATAAGTAAGAACTTACTACACAATTGTAAACATGGATCATAATAACTGACAGTTGTTGAAAACATCCGTGACTATCTCAGACTAGAGTTTATATATATCTCAGAACTGCAGTTTCGAGGTAAATTAGCTTTTATCAGCTCCACTAGGTTGGTGATAAGATCAGTTGTAGAATAAACTTTTTGAAATAAAACTTGAATTATTTCCTTACCTACACAAAACTGAGAAACCTGCTGCCAGTTTCCTAACGTTAGATCCAAATACTTAACTTTTCCTTTCACTTCGGGATGCGGGAGCCCGAGAGCAATAGACTTTGAGGTAGTGTCAGGGATAATCTGGTCTGTCAGCCTGTCAGTATTAAAAACCTTTATTTGAAAATTATGTTATATGCAAAATTAAACTTTGTGTTCGGAAATATATAGATATATTTTGCTTCAAATAATATTCATAAAACATCTCTGTTATTATTTATATTTCATCCTGTTCACATCAAACAAGAACAATGATATTGTATATTAGTTGTCATTTTAACTGTCTCAGGAGGGTATTAATGAAGATGTGACAAGTTGTTTAGACGTCTTCATTGTTAGAAATGTTTAATTTAGACGACTCCTCAGTAACAATACCTTCTTTATTGTTATAAATGTCTAACTTAGACGACTTCTCACTAACAATATCTTCTTTATTGTTCTAAATGTATAATTCAGACGATTCCTCAGTAACAATACCTTCTTTATTGTTATAAATGTCTAATTTAGACGACTACTCAGTAACAATACCTTCTTTATTGTTATAAATGTCTAATTTAGACGACTCCTCAGTAACAATACCTTCTTTATTGTTATAAATGTCTAACTTAGACGATTTCTCACTAACAATATCTTCTTTATTGTTCTAAATGTATAACTTAGACGACTCCTCAGTAACAATACCTTCTTTATTGTTCTAAATGTATAATTTAGACGATTCTTCAGTAACAATACCTTCTTTATTGTTATAAATGTCTAATTTAGACGACTCCTCAGTAACAATACCTTCTTTATTGTTATAAATGTCTAACTTAGACGACTCCTCAGTAACAATACCTTCTTTATTGTAATAAATGTCTAATTTGGACAACTCCTCAGTAACAATACCTTCTTTATTGTTATAAATGTCTAACTTAGACCACTCCTCAGTAAAAATATCTTCTTTATTGTTAGAAATGTTTAATTTAGACGACTACCCACTAACGACACATTATTTGCGGTTAAACATGGCCATTGTAAATGGAAAGACAAATGTTTGAAAGCTGAATTCTTTACATTCTACAAAGTTGAAGTTCCATTGAATATCAGTTTTTAGAGAATTTTTGTTCATTATTAATTACCAAAAATACTCATTCAAAGAAGGGTCACTCAAAAGGGTTCCACATATTTGCTGATTACCACTGTGCTCTAGAATAACACAAGCCTGCGATTTTAAACTTCATGAAAGTTGTTTTGGTTATAATTAGAGATTTTCCATAATTCAGCTACGCAGATTTCGAAAACAATATTTATTTTTTTATATCACGTAAGTATTTTTTTACAGATCGGGAAGGAAAAACTCTTATTTAGATCAAATTATTATTTCGTTTACCACAACGGACATTTTTTTTATTATTATGTTTGGGTTCTAGAATGATAGATAAGACTTTCACGTCGCGATTGGTCAAAAGAAATCTATAGCCAGTAGTTGTCAAAATTTTAAGCATAATAAAATGTGACCCGATTTCAATGAAATTGATTCACTTATGTAAAAGTACATACGACGTTTATTGAAAAATCTGTACGTGATGGAGAAAAATGGGTATCATTTTCGGATCCAGCGTACAGGAATTACTGTAGAACATGTGAAAATGTCAAGACAATAAAACCATCGCAGGCCTGTGTAATTGGACTTAACTAAATATAAAACAACTAGGGATTAAGTTGCTGCTTCACTCACGACTAAAATTACTTTTGGAATTATATTATTTTAAGATCAAAGATAAATTGAAATGGATAGGGTTTTGACAATTTCAAACAATTAAAATTCGCTTACAATATTGGAAATATACGTTCATGAAATCAGAGTGTAATAATTATATTTCTTATCGATCTTGATTCAATTGATATAAACACAAAAAATACCACATTTATCATTTTATTACTTGTTACTAATTGCTATTAGAGTAAGACCCAACCCTTAGACCCTACACTGTTACATGCCACTATTTAAAAGTGGTGCTAAGATCGAATGCTGTCACATGATACTCTTTACAAGTAGTGCTAAGAACCAGTGTTGTTACACATAACTATTTACAAGTAATGATAAGGCTCTACACTATCACACTTTACAAGTAGTGCTAAGAACCAGTGTAGTTACACACCACTATTCACAAGTAGTTATAAGCTCTACACTATCACACTTTACAAGTAGTGCTAAGACTACATTGTCACACATTGCTACTTACAAGTAGTGCTAAGAACCAGTGTTGTTACAAATAACTATTTAAAAGTAGTGATAAAGCTCTACACTGTCACATTTTACAAGTAGTGCTAATACCCAGTGCTGTTACATGTCACTATCTATGACTCGTGCTAAGACTCAACCTTCTCACAATTTACTATTTTTTTCAAATATTCTAAAAAAATCCCTATGATTGTTGTGTTTTTCAATCGTTACTAATTTAACTGTACCGTTTACAACTACATGTCTTTTAAGAACAAAACATTGAAGTGTTTTTATTGTATAATAAATATGATACAGAAATATCTAGCCTTGTATTTCCCGTTCGGGTTCATGTAAACTTGTTTATATGATTAAACACATTTTTCTAAACTATATATGCACTGAAGTGTTCATGAGTTTGTTAGTTACAGGATTTACATCAGCACACAAGTCACAAAAATCTAAACAAAAATATGGTCAATAATACAGTTAACCACGTAAATTATTACTGAGAAATGCTGTGTATTCTACATATAAAATAGAAAACTCACTGATTTATTTTAGTGAGTTCCGTACACTGAATGTTGTAACAGGCAAAAAAGAAAGAATATGTGAGTAACTCGATAACATAAACATAACGTTAGAAAACACTGACCTCAGCTTTTCAACCAATTTCATTGATATTGATGAAACCGTTGCTGCTGTGTTGATTAGAGCATAGCTCTCCACACCATTACACTAAAATTAATGTAAAATAGTAATGTTAGATAATGATGAAACCATTGCTCCTGTGTTGATTAGAGCATAGATCTCCACACCATTACACTGAAATTAATGTAAACTATTAATGTTAGATATTGATGAAACCATTGCTCCTGTGTTGATTAGAGCATAGCTCTCCACACCATTACACTAAAATTAATGTAAAATAGTAATGTTAGATAATGATGAAACCATTGCTCCTGTGTTGATTAGAGCATAGATCTCCACACCATTACACTAAAATTAATGTAAAATAGTAATGTTAGATAATGATGAAACCATTGCTGCTGTGTTAATTAGAGCATAGCTCCCCACACCATTACACTAAAATTAATGTAAAATAGTAATGTTAGATAATGATGAAACCATTGCTCCTGTGTTGATTAGAGCATAGATCTCCACACCATTACACTAAATTACACTAAAATTAATGTAAAATAGTAATGTTAGATAATGATGAAACCATTGCTGCTGTGTTGATTAGAGCATAGATCTCCACACCATTACACTAAAATTAATGTAAAATAGTAATGTTAGATAATGATTAAACTATTGCTCCTGTGATGATTAGAACATCTCTCAGATAAATTTGCAAATGTTTATATCAAATATATATATATACATATTTCTATTGTACACAGTGTTGCTCACTCCAATCTAAGTATTATGATCTTATTTTTATTCTTTATATTCCGTATCTGCCTATACTGCTTTAACTCTGCGAGATTTTAGTTAAATATTGAAAATTGCAGATAATCAACTAGAGACTTAAAGGAGCATTCAGTACTGCGAAATAATTGCTCATGAACTCACCGGTGAGCTCACACAAATATTTACTTTAGGATCAATATAAGTAGTTTTAAAACACAAGTTAATAACAAGGGGTTATCTGCGTGACCGAAATGTTTTCTTTTATTTGGCATTCTGTCTCGTTAAACAAGAACCATAAGAAAGGACACTACCTCACACTTAATAACTGGTTGCACGTGCATTCTTCCAAGCCTGGATTCATCTTCAAACAGCGTGATGGCCATGGCATTCAAAAAAGTCTTATCTCTGTCCTTCACAGGATCAACTCCAAAACACTGAGTATCGAAAGAACTGGATCTTCGCTGAAAACAGTAAGTTGTCTATTAACTGGAATACTTTTCTATCCAAACATAGAGATCCGAGAGCTTACACCAGAAAGGTAAATCCCCTAACCTAGCTGTAACAGATAAGCTCAGCAAAAACAAGCATGAATCGTGAGACTGTGATCTCATTCAAAGAAACCCTGAAGAAGACAGGTCCAACTGTCGAAAGCGCTAGAGTTTTATCGTTTATTTTATCCAGTATTGTTTACCAACTTTATTTTTATTATATTAGGTCGTCAAGAAATTAGTGTCGCGTTTTGGAACACTTTCATTAACCACC
>NW_013666129.1:100695-105210 GCF_000517525.1 Limulus polyphemus
AGAAGATGTTTGGGTGCCTCACGAACTCTCCGATTATCTTCGTTTCCAACGTGTGAACGTTGCTTCGTCTCTCTCTTGGCGCGTAATGCGCGTGAACCATTTTTGAACAGAATTGTCACCAGTTATGAAAAATGGATTCTCTATACGAATATTAAACGCCAAACCACTTCCGACTCCAAAACCTGGACTCCATCCGCAGAAAGTGATGCTTTGCATTTGATGGGATATCAAAGGAGTAATTCATTTCGAACTCCTCAATTCACAGCGAATTATCAATGCACAGATCTATAGTCAGCAACTGGAACGTTGAAATCAAGCCCTTAATCAGAAACGCCCTTCACTCGTCAGTCGGAAAGGTGTTCTTCTCCAGGAGAATGGACGTTCACATGTAGCACGTTTGACGTAACACGAGATTATGGAGTTGGGTTGAGAAGTTCTCCCCCACCCACCATATTCTTCAGATATGGCACCATCAGATTACCATCTTTTTCGTTCGCTGCAACACCATTTTAATAGGAAAACGTATGTAAATGTGGTAAGTGTTAAAGAGGACATCGACATGTTTTTGCTTCAAAGCCAAGTGATTTATTTAATCAGGGCATTTACAACCTGGCTGTAAGACGGAAAAGCATCATCCTTAAGAATGGAGGCTATTTTATTTAACAAATGTTTTGTTTTGATCTATAAGTTGTTCGGGTTTTTAATCTAAAAAAAAAAGCGGCAATGATTTCTTGACGACCTAATACGTTCTTGTTTTTTGTAATATCTTGACGAGAGTGTAATAATAAGCAAATGGTTACGTTGGTTTTCGTCTTATATTAAATGAAGCTTACTGATTATTGAATATTTTCATTGATTTGGATTAGATTAACGTAAGAGTAGATGCAAATGCACAGAAAGTAATTTTTTATTTGTTTGAGGCACTTGGAAGTTATGATAACGTTACTTGGTTTCTGGAATTGATTTTAACTTAGAATTTGATACTGTAAATAAATAAAACCTAACAATATGATTCTACTACCTAAACAAATAAAATAATATAAAGTACTGATTGTAGCATTAAATCTTTACAAGTTTTCTTACGATTGAAAATTATTATACTTGAGGATTATTTCAATGTAAATAAGATGAAACACAGAACGGGATTATATAATTTGACCTTTAAAAAAACTGTAGTGGACGAAGCTTTGTTGTGTACCTTTCTAAAAGATGAAGCTTCGGTCTCCAAGAGTTGCTCAATAGACGCACAACTATACAATCGTCGTTCTTTCCTCCTCAGCGCTCTCTGGCGGATATCTAATGCATCTTCATCATCCATGGTATTATTCAGTTTTTATAAAAAGTTCGAGTCGTCACATGAGAACTGAACATATAAAAACGTGTTAGAAAAAACGCTCAAACTGAACTATAAACTACTAGAAAACAGCAACAAAACACAAAATATACAACTAGAAACAGCAACAAAACACAAAATATACTACTAGAAACAGCAACAAAACACAAAATATACTACTAGAAATAGCAAGAAAATACAACTATAAACTACTAGAAATAGCAAGAAAACACAATTAAACTATAAACTACTAGAAATAGCAAGAAAGCACAATTAAAGTATAAACTACTAGAAATAGCAACAAAACACAACTATAAGCTGCTAAAAAACAGCAACACAACTATAAGCTACTAGACAACATCAACAAAACACAACTATAAACTACTAGAAAACAGCAACAAACACAACTATAAGCTACAAGAAAATAGCAACAACACACAACTATAAGCTACTAGAAAACAGCAATAAACACACAACTATAAGCTACAAGAAAATAGCAACAACACACAACTATAAGCTACTAGAAAACAGCAACAAAACACAATTATAAGCTACAAGAAAATAGCAACAAAACATAACTATAAGCTACAAGAAAACAGCAGCAAAACATAACTACAAGCTACAAGAAAACAGCAACAAAACCTAACTATAAGCTACAAGAAAACAGCAACAAAACACAACTATAAGCTACTAGAAAACAGCAATAAACACACAACTATAAGCTACAAGAAAATAGCAACAACACACAACTATAAGCTACAAGAAAATAGCAACAAAACATAACTATAAGCTACAAGAAAACAGCAGCAAAACATAACTACAAGCTACAAGAAAACAGCAACAAAACCTAACTATAAGCTACAAGAAAACAGCAACAAAACACAACTATAAGCTACTAGAAAACAGCAACAAAACACTAAATCTGAGGCATGTCTTAGAAAATTATTCAGTTTTCAGCAAATTCAAATATTGTGACACGCCTCAAATAATAAAATATGTACTTTCATGTTTCATACTTTATTTTTATCAGTAACAAGTGAGATGATAGAATATTTTCCTAGATAATGTGACCAATTGTATAATGTAAGCACCTTGTGAGCACCTAGATAAACTGACCAATTGAAATGTGAGTTTAAAAGCTACGTAACAGCCCAGCTCAGATGACCAACTGGAATATGAGAATAAAACCTGTGAGAGCTCGGATAAGATGTTACTAAAAATGCGTGTTCGTTCCAACTATACAGCTTTTAATGGCTTCCGATTTACTGAAGTTTCGAATAAGTCTAATTGTAAACATGGGCTTGCACTTAATCAAATGTACCTTGTGACTCTTTTGTTGGACTAGTTTTGCACTTTTTAGTCATTGTGAAGTACTAAAATATGGAATTTAAATACTGGTAATAAACAAGTAACCAAATTTTGATTTTTGTAGTATACATCAACAATAAGTAGATAGTGTGTATATCTTATGGTACTGTTGTATATTATACATCAACAATAAATAGACAGTGGGTATATCTGATGGTACTGTTGTATAGTATATATCAACAATACGTAGATAGTGTACACATATGATGGCACTGTTGTATAGTATATATCAACAATACGTAGATAGTGTACACATATGATGGTACTGTTCTATATTATATATCAACAATAAATAGATAGTGGGTATATCTGATGGTACTGTTGTATAGTATATATCAAGACTACAAGGTATTAAGTTAGATGTCGTGAACTCTAGCATAGATAAGGTATTAAGGTAGATGTCGTGAACTCTAGCAAAGAAAAGGTATTAAGTTAGATGTCGTAAGTTTTAGCACAGATGAATTATTAAGTTAGATGTTATGAACTCTATAATAAATAACTTATCATGTTTTTTTTTATTCCTGTAAACTCCCAGTGGAGCATAGAGCCGCAACAACACCTAGCCAACGGAAGGTATTGTTGCAGTTACTTGTAGCAGGTTGGTTTTAACGGGGTGGAGTTGCTAGCCCCGCGCCCAACCCTCCCCCTTTCTCATACTGGACTTGGATCCAGGCAAAGGCAGAGGTTGGCATGTTTGGTGTGACGGGGATTCGAACCCGCGACCCTCAAATTGCGGGTCGAACGCCCTAACCACCTGGCCATGCAGGGCCAACTTATCAAGTTAGGTGTCGTGAACTCTAGCACAGATAAGTTATTAAGTTAGGTGTCGTGAACTCTAGCACAGATAAGTTATTAAGTTAGGTGTCGTGAACTCTAGCACAGATAAGTTATTAAGTTAGATGTCGTGAACTCTAGAATAAATAAGGTATTAAGCTAGATGTCGTGAACTCTAGCAAGGATAAGGTATTAAGTTAGATGTCGTGAACTCCAGCAAAGATAAGATATTAAGTTAGATGTCGTGAGTTCTGGCACAGATAAGGTATTAAGTTACATGTTGTGAATTCTATAATAAATAAGTTATTAAGTTAGGTGTCGAGAACTCTAGCACAGATAAGTTATTAAGTTAGGTGTCGTGAACTCTAGCAAAGATAAGGTATTAAGTTAGATGTCGTGAACTCTAGCAAAGATAAGGTATTAAGTTAGATGTCGTGAGTTCTGGCACAGATAAAGTATTAAGATGGATGTCGTGAGTTCTAACATAGATAAGTTATTAAGTTAGATGTAAGTTTTAGCACAGATACATTATTAAGTTAGATGTCGTAAGTTTTAGCACAGATAAATTATTAAGTTAGATGTAAGTTTTAGCACAGATACATTGTTAAGTTAGATGTCGTAAGTTTTAGCACAGATAAATTATTAAGTAGTGAAATTATCCCCACTAATATAAAAGTATAATGTTCCCATTGTGATAAGATTGTTACCCACATTCGCCCAGGTATATTGTTTCTGTTGCTAATAAAGCTGTTCGTCATGTGTACGAAAGCACAATATTGTTCAACATTTATATAAATGTATAATGACCTTTTTACTGCTAAGTTGTTCCACATCTATATAAATGTAAAATGATATTTTAATTAATTCCTAGCTAGGGTGTTCAACATCTATTTCAGTGTATAAAAGTGTTTTCACTGCTAACCAAGTTGTTCAACATCTATTTCAGTGTATAAAAATGTTTTCACTGCTAACCAAGTTGTTCAACATCTATTTCAATGTATAATAATGTTTTCACTGCTAACCAAGTTGTTCAACATCTA
>NW_013666129.1:106092-107022 GCF_000517525.1 Limulus polyphemus
ATTTGGTTCATTGAACTCCCCTTACAAAAACGCCCTCTTACTTTATTATTATCCTTACATATTATGTAATTTAACACTCTTTTTTCCCCAAGACTTATACACCCATTATTCATGGACAGCTGACTATAATTTCAGAAGTTATAATTTTCTAATAAGAAAAAACGTTACCTGTGCGTAAGATAAAAAAATATAATTAAATGTACGACACACTTTATTATCGTGAATATTCCAGTTCCACTCACCGTTATTTTCTGCATGCCGGTTTGTTTGTTTGTTTCGTTCAACACTCTTCACCTTAGTCTCTAGTCCAAACTTTACACTTAGATCAAACTTCGAAGATGAATTTTGAAAAATGGTTTTTTGTTGAAAGCTAGCAAATCGTCCCAACTAGTACTGCATCAAGATTGTGAAGTGTTATTGTTGAAGCCTCACTTTTCGCTGTATTCCGTGGACGGGTATGTGTCGAACAATATACGATTACGTGTTGCTAGGATACAGCACCGATTCTGCTACATGCCCTATGCTGTACAAGTGTGATCAGTATTCGCTGAATTTTTAATCACTCTTGAAACACACGTGTGTCTTATGAGGGTATGACACGGTTTTCTTTAATATTCACAACATTTACGTTTTCACATGCGGGTTTTCCCAAAGAAATCAAGAAACTATCACACTGAAATAAAGTGTTGACAATAAAACTTCTGGGACACTTTAAAACTGTATTGCATTTTTAACTGCTCTTCTGCACGTCTAATTTTATGAGAAACAGCCATATGGGAAAGCAAACAAAAAAACGGACAAAACGTTTTCAAAGAAACAAATTTAACAAAAACGACAGCAATATACGTAATGGACTTTCAAAAAAGACCATGATTTTATTTAGCGATAGATTTGCTTGAACTGTTACTCAGAGAAATACATATTGTTACA
>NW_013666129.1:108007-109264 GCF_000517525.1 Limulus polyphemus
TTCAATGTATAATAATGTTTTCACTGCTAACCAAGGTGTTCAACATCTATTTCAATGTATAATAATGTTTTCACTGCTAACCAAGGTGTTCAACATCTATTTCAATGTATAATAATGTTTTCTCTGCTAACCAAGGTGTTCAACATCTATTTCAATGTATAATAATGTTTTCACTGCTAACCAAGTTGTTCAACATCTACTTCAATGTATATTATTTTACCGCTAACTAAGTTGTTCAACATTTATATAAAAGTACAAAGTCTCTGTATATTCGTTTTTCATTTCCTGTGTACCAGAGGTTGATGTTGTTTGAATACATATAACTCCAGCACCGTTATATCGATCTCGAGAGAGTGTAAGTGCCTTCTACTAGGCGAGGTCATTGATCTAGCTTTAAAAACTACGACTTATTTGTAAGGCCTTTATATCGATCGAAAGTACGTTTACCGAATCATACGAGTTTCTGTTCAATTTGCCATTCAACAGGAATTTCCATCAGGGGTAAATGACATTATCATCTCACTTTAAGATGTTACAGTCACTAAAAACACCAGGAGTGACTGACATTAACATCTCTCTTTCAGCTACTTTAACCAATTAATTTAAAAGTGAGTTGAGACAAATAACAACTCAGCTCACTATCCTTATTTTCATTACGACTTTTGAACTAGTAGGTGTGTTTGAAGTTAAGCACAAAGCTACACAATGGGCTATCTGTGCTCTGCCCACCACGGTATCGAAACCCGATATCTAGCATTGTAAGTCCTCAGACACACCGTTGTGCCACTCGGGGGCATAGAACTAGTAGAGAATACAGTTGCCAGAAGTTTATTTAAATTATGGTAAAAAAATGTAAAAAGAATATTTATATATTGTTTAGAGCCTAGAAAAATGCCTACTAGGGCATTTCGGGATGACACATGCAACCACTAGTAATCGTTTGTTTTCTAAGCCTTAAGTGAATATGAATCCATTTTTGTTCTCCAATTCAGTCACTAACCTTTTTTTTAGAATATTTATTTATTTTACTAGATAATTATTTCACCACCGACGTAATCACTCACAATCTCAGGTAATTGAGATAAAAACAAAAACGACCATCCATCTACACATTTGGTTCATTGAACTCCCCTTACAAAAACGCCCTCTTACTTTATTATTATCCTTACATATTATGTAATTTAACACTCTTTTTTCCCCAAGACTTATACACCCATTATTCATGGACAGCTGACTATAAGTTCAGAAGTTATAATT
>NW_013666129.1:110194-111033 GCF_000517525.1 Limulus polyphemus
TTAACAGGAGGACATCTCGGAGTTAAGAAGACATTGAGGCACCTACGGCAGAGATTTTACTGGATAGGTATGAGGCAAGATGTAGAAGAATGGTGCAGGACCTGCAGTACATCTTGTGCTAAAAGGAGACCCAAACATAAGGGACGAGCTCCAATGAACTTATATCAAGTTGGTGCACCAATGGAAAGCGTAGCCATTGACATTGCTGGTCCTTTGTCCAAAACTTGTGCTGGAAACAGGTAAATTTGTATGGTGATGGATTATTTCAACAAGTGGCCTGAGGCATATGCAATACCAAATCAGGAAGCTACAACTGTAGCTTGGGCTATTAGTGATTTCTTCTTCAGGTTTGGTATGCCACACAAACGGCATTCGGATCAAGGCCGTAACTTTGAATCAACTGTGCTCCATAAATGCTCCAAGTTGTTTGGCATACGAAAGACCAAGACAACGCCACTTCATCCAGTCTGATGGGATGGTAGAAAAGTACAATTAGACACTGGGACATGAAGTGGCAAAAATTTGTAATAGCCGCCAAGATGACTGGGTTTTCTTGCTCCCTCCACTGTTGATGGGCTATAGAACAGCAGAGCATGAAGCCACTGGATACACTTTAGCAAAGCTGATGTTTGATCGGGAACTTCGGTTGCCAGTGGACCTGATAACAGGATGCCCACCTTACGAAGAGTTGCCTGAAAATGTGCCAGAGTTCGTGAAAGTGTTAACTGAAAGGATGGATGATAATCACCATCAAGTGCATTCAAACTTCAAAACGTCTGCTGATTCCATGAAGCTATGTTATGATAAGAAATCTACTGAAGTCCGCTTTGTACCAGGAG
>NW_013666129.1:111762-129465 GCF_000517525.1 Limulus polyphemus
TCGCTTGACTCAATTAACTATCTCTTCGATCCCGCTGGTTTTTCTCGCCAGGCTTATATACTAAAAAGAGAGCGTCTCGAATGCACTCGGACCTTCATGATCATTCGAGAAATTCCAGTGCGCATGTTCCCAGCGTCACGCGACTTCCGCTGTCGTAACAGAATTTTACACAAAGTGCTAGAGCACAAATGTTTAATATTGAGAAGTGTCGGTAGTGCTTACCGGCCCATTTCAAGCACTTTTTCTCATATTAGACTCAGCCCTATGAGGCTATTCGCATTTAACCCATCGTAATTAACCTGAAGTAAAAATTGAAAAATGCTTTACATCTAACCATAAGGTATGGTATTTTTCAGTATAATAAAAATTAAATTATTAGACCGAAATGAAAGAGCATTTCGATTTCAATCAAACTCTATAAAGCACGATAAAGTCCAAACATGACAAGCTGCCGAAAATAAAACGTTGAATGTGTTTTGCAGCTTCATAACAATTACTTCAGGATCAGTGACCCAAACACACTAAAATTATGGCCCCGGCATGGCCAGATGGTTAGGGAGCTCGACTCGCAATCTGAGGGCCACGGGTTCGAATCCCCATCCTACCAAACATGCTCGCCATTTCAGCCGTGGATGCGTTATAATGTGACGGTCAATCCCACTATTCGCTGGTAAAAGAGTAGCCCAAGAGTTGACGGTGGATGGTGATGACTAGCGGCCTTCCCTCTAGTCTTACACTGCTAAATTAGGGACTGCTAGCGCAGATAGCTCTCGTGTAGCTTTGCGCGAAATTCAAAACAAACAAACAACATTAAAATTATACGAAACAAATCTATTTAGCCAAATGCAAATATATTTTATTTTTTAGTTTACTTTTTCAGCTTTATGCATGTTCCATGTGCTTTGATCTGCGCACATGATCCATCCCCGGACTATTTTTTACGTTTAATATCACACAATATCAGCCAATTCAAACCACAAGTTAATATTACACGTAAAAAGAAAATTATGAAAATTCAGAAAATGATATTAATTATGTGCGTTCATAGAGATCAGACCCCCTCCTCCCCTCCGAGTGGCTCAGCGGCAAGTCTGAGAACTTATATAAAAATTGGGTTTCGATACCCGAGATCACGTCACCGAACATGCTCGCCCTTTCAGTCAAGAGGCGTTATAATGTGATGGTCAATCCTATTTTTTGTTGTTAAAGAGTAGCCAAAAATTTGGCGGTGGGTGGTGTTGATTAGCTTTACATGAAATTCATCAAACAAATAAACATAAACAACACCCGCAGTGGTTACAACAAAGATAGCACATTGTGTAGTTTTGTGTTTAACAGCAAAGAAAGTGATCAGAGTAACAGTCGATACTCCCACTTAACCTTGGAAACATATCAGTTTCTCAGTTGCATCCGAAATGCTCCATTTTAGCAGCTGTTGTTGGTCTGGAAAGAACGTCCAGTAAACAAATTCTTAGAATTTAATCAACTGTGACAGGTTTACACAACATATTTTAGAATATGTAAAGTGGCTGAACTTTCTGTGTGCCTAATACACTGTACAACTTTCGAACAATTTCTGTGTTACCTCTGACTAACAGTGTTTTCAGCCATATCATCTCATGTGATATTGAAAAAAACTTACAATATTACACTGCGAATCTGTCTTCGTTTTGTAGACCGATCATTAAAATTTCCATATCCAATGATGTTTTGTAAACATGAAAATGACGCTTTGTAGCATCTCGAGCAACACAAGAAAGTAACAACAATTTATCTGAAAGTAAGCCTTAATTGTTATGAAGTGTGTTGCACGTTAAAGTCTTAACAAACATTTTAGACTTTTTTCTGAAAAGTCAATAGAGTAAGTAGAACATAAACATAAAAATATATGCACATATATACAACTGTGTAATTTATAGTGAATTTTAAATTATTTACAATTACTATAAATAGCCAATTTAGTACTGAAACAATGCAGAGCAAATAGTTTATTTTAAGCAAATACGAAATACATTTGCTTATATTGGATAATGAAACCCGTATCATAATCAACTGAGCTCTTTTATATCTCATCACTCCGGCTAGATCTATAGGGTAAGGAATGTTCTTTTGTGGAGTTTCCTGTTTTCTCGACTAGCGCAATTTACTCTGCTATTCTTAGCTCTTCTGTAGCTTAAATCGAAAAACCTTTGTTTGCGAGAAAATTCCATTTTCTGTGAGACGAAGGACTAATAACCAAGAGAAAGATTTCGTCACTGAAGATAGATGTTTACCCGAGACAATAGTTATATCTCGAAGGAGAATGATTACTAGGAGTCCTAATAGATCTAAGGGCTGATAGGACATTGTGATCATTCCTTCGTAGTAAACAAGAATAATAATATAAGAACAATATCATATATAGTAATTAGTGAAAAAAATACAGAAGACAACGTGAAACTGAAGAGGACGCACGAATGTGTCGAAACTAGTTTCTCTAATATCAGACTTTTGACAGTTTGTTCCTTTTATTGTGGTTTTTCATTAATGTGGTAAACATATGCAGAATGTTTTTTAACTACAAATCACCTGAACTTGTATATATTTACACGCGTGGTTTGAGTAGCCTGTACACACAAGTATATACAACTTCCACACGTGTAATTTACGTAGCCTGTACACACCAATATACACAACTTCCACACGTGTAGTTAGGGAGTTCTGAGCACAGAATTTGAATATAATAGAAAAGTCCTTGTTTGTCTGGATTGTGTCTGGATTGACTCACAAATGGTGGTACAATATCATGATAGTTCGCTACTGGTACTTGTAACCATCTAGGAAAGTGAATGTAATTTGCAGTCAATATGATAATTCACCCGTGTTCGTATGAGTGTGTATCGATGTATAATACCGTAGTGGACAGCAAGAATATGAATCTTCATTGGAGGACTTTTATCTGAATAGTCTTAGTTTGTCAGAATTCTGCAGACAATAACACAGGCCTGCGATGGTGTTATTGTCTTGAAACTTTTACATCTCCTACACTAATTCCTGTACTCTGAATCCGAAAACGATATCCATTTTTCTCCATCACGTACAGATTTTTTACAAAACGTCATATGTACTTTTACATAAGCGAATCATTTTCATTGAAATTGGGTCACATTTTGTTATGCTTAAAATGTAGAAAATCGTTGGCCATAGATTTCTCTAGACCAATGGCGACATGAGAGTCTTATCGTTCGTTCTAGAACCCACGAGAAACACGCCGCTAATATATAAACGGTTAACAGGCCGCATGAGGTGTTATTTCTGGATAACATTTGTCTGTGTGTGCTCTTTGACATTATTTTTTTCTTTTCAATATCATTAATTCGTCGCTATGGCAACAAGAGGTTGTGTAAATGACTTAAACATATTCTGTTATATTTGTGGTAAATCTATTGTAAACTGATCTAAGTAAGAGTTTAAATTCGATGACAAGGAATCCACTTTGAGACTAATAATGGCTGGAGACGGCTTGAATGGATAATGAAGAAAAACTTTAATATAAGTTTAACATAACAGCAAATGTACAACGTTTCGACAAGGTTTTGTCCTCATCAGTAAGTAAGAGTTTATTTTCTTCTCGATTTGTAAAAAATTCTCACGTGATAGAAAAAATGAATATTATTTTCAAAGTCTGCGTAGCTGAATTATGGAAAACCCGTTATTAAAACCAAAACAACTTTTATGAAGTTTGCATTCGTAGGCCTGTGTTATTTATTTCGTGAATCAAAGACAGAGAGTCGATCTAACTCGCAGAATGGCTGTATAATAGTGGTTGATGTTAGCTCGCCTACGGCAAATGAAGTCATTCATTTATTCATTTTATTTTTCATTTCATATTATTTTGTTTATTGGTTTCAAGATGTACATGATTATAATCAAATTTGGAGAACCTAACACATAAAACTTAAATTATTGCGTAGCCTAAATATTAATTCGTCAAAACTCATGCTTTCTACAAATATACGAATTTCCAATTGCCATACGCGAACTAACATAAACAATAAAAAACAACAGCTAGCTACTGTAGCCCCAGATCATTACTATGGTAACCGTGTGTGTGTATTGTAGGTGGCGTGTTGAACACTACAAGAATATATGACGATATTTGATGTTGAAATACATGTATATAGCAACATACCGGTATGAATATGTATATCTGTAGTGGTGGATCCAGGAGAATACGTGTCGAAACCCCCTCTAACAATCAGAACAATAACATTTTGCAATGGATCTTTAAAATCAAAGGTCAAAAGTACACGCAAAGGAAAAGAAGTGTGTACCGTTTATTTGTGTGTCTCAAATCTGTTCAGTATACAACAATGTAGCTGATATATTGTGGTTGTTCTTATTTTGTAAGCAGTATGCTTAAAGAAAAAGGCCATAACTTAATTGTGTCAAGAATACTGCCGAGAATTAATTCTGAGGATGAACGTATATGTAGGTCACTAGGACTGATTGCTAAGCTTAGGATGTAAGGATAAGCAGACTGGCTAGTTGGATTAGTTCAATGGAAGAAAGGAGGTTATTGTAATGCTAGAAGTATAATATAGGTGACTTTAGAGCGCTGGTATGAATGGAGGATTTTGATATAATGAAATCTGGTTAAATGAGACAATTTTGATGATAGAAATTTCTTTGAAATACTGGGTTATAGGTTATTTAATAGGGATATAATGGCTTCATATGTAAAATGTAAGTTATACCCTGTTGAAGTTGAGGATAGCAAGGATAATAGCAAGGAGATTGAATCTATTTGGGTTTCTATTAGCGGATATAAAGGGAAAAGCTGATGAAAGTAATGAGAAACGTTACAGTGAGAATAAGGTTTCAGCTTTAATTTGGTCATAGTCATGGATGATTTTAATTTAGAGTCAAATGTTAGAGTCAAACCATAACGGAGAAAGGTTTGGAAACTATTCAAAATAGTTTTCTTGACCAATTGGTCAATGAACTTATTAAGAACAACGCTATTTTAGATGTATTGTTAAATTCTAATATACAAATGCTCGAGAGGATGGAAATTGGGGAAGATCTGAAGGCAAGTGATCATTGCTATATTAGATTCGATGTTTTTCTGCATGTGGAAATCAGAAATACTGATATTTTGGTAACAAATTTGATAAAACAAATTTTGAATGGATGCAACAATAATTATCTGTTGTGAATCTGGCAGTTGAATTATTATGGAGACACTGATCAATTGTGGACAATTTTTAAAAATAAAGTTGGCTAATTGAATAGAAAAGTGACTGGATGGAAGAAAGCAGAGGTATTTTATAAATGGAGTTCAGTCATTCTGGATTAGTGTCACAACTGGGTTACCTCAGAGCTCAGTTTTAAGACCTTTGCTCTTTTTGGTTCACATCAATGACATAGATGAAGGAATGGTCAATAAATTATTTAATTTTGCAGATAATATTAAGGTATTTGGTGTTGTTCGCTGTGAGAAGGAAGCTGCTACTTTACGAAAGGATCTAGATCATTTAGTGAGTTGGGCAAATAAATGGCAGATGGGTTTTAATTATAATAAATGCAAGATAATGCGTGTGGGTTATCATAATTTGAATTATAAGCATAATTTGGATGGGAATAATCTTAATAGTGTTATGAAAGAAAGGTATCTTGGTGTAATAGTTGATCAATCTATTAATTCATCCAAGCAGTTAGCTGTTGCTAGTGGTAGGGCAAATGGGATTTTAGGTTGTATCTATGAAAATATTGAATACAAGTCTAAAGGGGTTATAATTTCATTGGGTAGGTTACTGGTTAGGCCACTTTTGGAGTATTGTGTTCAACCTTGGGCTTTTTGCCTTAGGAAGAATATTGAAGTGTTGGAAAGGGTTCAGAGGTGGGTTACTAGAATGATGCTGAGATGGAGAGGTTGTCATAGGAGGAGAGGTCAAGATATCTCGGAAAAAGGAGAGTTAGAGGGTACCTGATCGAAGTGTTTAAGATTGTAAAGGGAATTGATAGTGTTGATGCATAATCTTTTTCATACTTAACAGTGAGAATAGTAGGACTAGGGGACACAAGTATAAATTTTGGCAGGGTAGAAGTCATCTTCAGCTAAGACAGTTATATTCTTCTAATAGAGTGGTTGGCCTTTAGAATGGGATGTCTTCGGATGTGGTGGAGGCAGTAAATTTAAGTGAGTTTAAGAGAAGGCTTGACAAATATATGATTGATAAGAGCTGGCTTTGAGGGTTTTTAATAGTTTTAGTTTAGTTTAGTGGATGGGACAGCCTAGATGGACCAATAGGTTCCTTCTTTTTTCTAAAGATTATGTTGTGTTAAATGTTATGTTACTACGTTTAACGAGAACTCTGAATTACCTAACATGTTCAATAGTACTAGAGATGAGTATCTTTGGTGGAATCGAATGAAAATAGTCACGAGTAGGTGAGATTATCCTTAGGCATTGAAATCCACAGATAATAACCTTTTTTACATACAAGGTGTAGACTTAGTATTCATAGCATTTTGTTTGATTTAATATACTCAGTCGTGCAGACTGGACTGACTGGTAAAATGAGTTTTTAATCAATATTTTTTACTACTTATTCCAGCACAAAGTGCAGTTATAATGCATTCTAATGTAGATTACAAGTGTGCAGCCAGAGACATAAAACAACATCTTTATAGCTTTGCTTTGAAGTTGCCCTAGCCTTTACTAACCTTGAACCTGAAAGAAGTTTTAGGGAAATGAGATGTCTGTTTTAATCTATTTCCTTGATCAGAAGCTAGAGGTGGGTGCTTGTGCAGTGGCTAACCTGTTTCAGCTAGTTATGTAAGGACCAGAGCATCAATGTTACCCTTTCCTCTACACTGGACCAGGGATCTGTTCGTGTAAAAACTAGATAATGTTGGAAGTAATGCAGGCGGTTAAAGGTAACTGCATTAGATATTATCTTGGATATGACACAGTGTACAGCACAGCTGTGGTATGGTCAAGCACGTGAGAAAGTCTGGAGGACTGAGACGTTCATAGATGCAGGGGACACATTGTCTACAACAATGGTATAGTACTAAGTTTTATAGAGTCGAAGCTTTGCGAATATTTATCAGACGTGTGACCATCAGGCTAAATATCTCATATTGAAAATCTAATTTCCATTTGCGTAAGTCCATTTTAAATAAAGAAAATATGTGCAACGCCAGTAATTTGAGACTACTAAAATTAGTACTAAATTGAATACACGCATGTTACCGAGAAGAAACATGCAATTCAACTTCCTATAAACTAAGCAGCAGAAAAACAAATTAAAAACGAGACAACAATAGGGTACCAAATGTACAATAACTTGAGACACCTTCAACTTCAGTTTTAGCAACAATAGGGTAGCAAATGTACAATACTTTGAGACACCTTCAACTTCAGCTTTAGCAACAATAATCTGTAAGCAGTATTAGCAACTTTCTCTTTTATAATGCTTTGCACACTTCTTGTTCTGTCAATAAGAATAACTAAAAAAAGTGATCTTAATTGGACATTATGTAAATAATATGCTTTTTAAAGGTGTACGTTTCAGCAGACAATATAATTGTAACATGTATTTTATTAAGTGTTTTGATACCATATTGTGTGTGTTAATAATCACGTGACGTATGGCAAAAACGTTTCACCGTTGTAACGCTCTGACACCTGCTCTTGGATCGGAGTAGTCGCATGGTGTCTGATGCCAGCTCCTGAGAAAGAGTAACAGAGTGTTTGCTGGGTGGTCTGAGAGAGCTCTATTAGTGGATAAGAATGATCGCGAACAGCCAGGTGGTCTCTAGCATTCTGAGATATTGGTTAGGAAAGACACTTAATTTTGAATGTAAAGTGAATAACATATTTTTATATAAATATTTTTAGTTTTTGAAGTGTTGAAATTCAGCTGGAATATCAGGCGCCAGAGTGGCACTCCTGTGTGTGTTCTGCCAGTTCTATACTTCTGGTATACAGGACATATACATATGTGTACACGTAAGACTATAGAAATGTCACTTTGCTACTTACCATGTCATCACAACATTCAAACGTACACCTTTAGCTGAAATTCTGACCAATCACAGTCCAGTTGGCTGCATATTTTGCATTCCTTTTTCTTTGGAAGAGCGAATCCTGACTCTTCTGGCTATTTTATGTTTAAGAAAATTTGCCAGAAGTTTTGTCCACCGTCAGGCTGTTTGCTTGATACCTATACTTTCATTTAATGCTGCAGAAAATCTTACTCTGGAGTCTAGGAAACCAGTGGCTCCTCCCACAATTACAACAAATGGACCTTAAACTATGACTCCACTGGAGCCTAACATACCTGGTACATAGCCTGTGTTGACAATCCTGACTAATTGCCTCCCTGTCCAGTGTGGTGAGGATCAGATTTCCTTTACTGCCAACATTTACCCCACTTCACTGTTAACATTCTACGAGTTTATAAATACTATCATTTATGTATAGTTATTGGAAGGTGCTTTCATGTGTTTTATCACATGTTTTGTACAAAGGTAACGATGTATTATTTAGATCTTTTATTTAACACCATTTAGTTAAAAAAACTACAAAATTATATTGTGAAAGTATTCTGGAAGCCATAATAGTTGTACTTGGTATTTACAGCCTCTTGGTCTGTAAGGTTATGACGAAAACATTCGGGGTTTGATACCCGTATTGGTCAGAACACAGATATTCCATTGTGTAGCTTTTTGCTTAAGAGCAAACACTCATATATTTGGTGTCCATTCCATGTTTTTTCTTTCAAGACTTTCTTAATAAACCAATGAGATGCTTTTGTTTGTTTGTTTGTTTTTGAATTTCGCCCAAAGCTACACGAGGGCTATCTGCGCTAGCCGTCCCTAATTTAGCAGTGTAAGACTAGAGGGAAGGCAGCTAGTCATCACCACCCACCGCCAAATCTTGGGCTACTCTTTTACCAACGAATAGTGGGATTGACTGTCACATTATAGCGCCCCCACGGCTGAAAGGGCGAACATGTTTGGTGTGACGGGGATTCGAACCCGCGACCCTCAGATTGCGAGTCGAGTGCCTTAACCACCTGGCCATGCCGGGCCAATGAGATGCTTAAGTGATGAGTTATTCTTTAAGTTTCTTTATGAAGCCTGAAATGAACATTATTCACCAGGTTTCAGTTGACTTTAGAAAGGAGCATAATTTAATTGAAAAACTCCAAGACATCTCTGTATGCTTATTTCACCGACCTCTGATAAAGAAGTGTGATTTTATGATAAGCTGTAATTTATCTCTGTTAAAGACTTTGTGTATGTTATATTGTAATACTATGGTTAAAAATTAATTGATTACTTTGTATCATTGTCAAAGGGTTATTAATATTATGTACTAGCTAGAGTACCGGTCCGTTGGACGGGCCAAATAAAAACTCGTTTGTAACAAAGGATAAAAAAGTGCGCTTATATTTTTTTCTTAACATAATAAACATTAAAAGTGCAATAACAAAATTTTTGTCATCTATGTGTTAATTTATGTTATAGGGTTATTCTAATCCTCATATTGTATTATGTAATTGTCTTTATTTAAGGTTTCTTTGTGAGGTGCATTGTTTCATGTTAAAGTTTTCTTCTGTTGCTGCACACTTGTGGTAATACATACATTTCTAGCTTCTTGCGATGTTAATAGTATTCTGAATTTATTCTTCATTTTGTCTATGTGCAGGTTTAACATAACACTTTGTCGAGAACGACGTTAGCTGCCTTTATTCATTGCTTTTCACAATAGCTGTTCCACTCGGTAAGAATACTACACATTGTGTAAGGTTGTCGACATCAGTCAGTGTCCCTCAACAGTTGTTCAGGTGTTATAGGTCCACCTATGTTGTAATGTGGCCTGGTGGATAAGGCGCTCGACTCGCAATCTGAGGGTCGCGGGTTCGAATCCCAGTCCCACCAAACATGCTCGTCCTTTCAACAAGGGAAGGCTGTCAAGTGGGTTGCATCCTTGATGTAAGAAACAGCTTTAGAAACGCTGGCAGAGCAAGATCTGCCATCGGCTCGACGGTCCGCAAAAACTATGGGAAAAAAAAAAATGTTGTAATGAGATTGACCAGTCACAAGTGTAGTGCTGGTCACCCTAGGTAAATGCGAGGTTTTTTGCAGGCTAAAAAATATTACATTTAGTTAGTATAGTCTGAAAAATAATTTGAGCTAATCTAGTCAGTACAAGTTAAAGAATTAACCACTGAAGGTATCCCGTCAGGGCGACAGTTCCTTGTGTGTATTTAGTGTCTTAATAAAGGATGTGCACTGTATTACATGTTGTGTCCAGTTACTTCTTATCTTACATTGACTCAGTTAACAAGAGATTTTGTAATGCTTCATAATTAATATTTTCAGTGAACTTCCTAAAATACAGTAAACTATCTGATACAGCTCAAATTTTAATTCAGTTTTATTGGAATATAATACAGAGTTGGTAGGTGGGATATCATTATCATGGAATTTGCTTTACATGCTAAAGTGGGTACTGCTCTTCGTTTGAACTCCTGTACATTAAGTTTAACAACTTCTTAATTAAATAAAATGACATTTTCTACAACTAGAATGATGTATGAACAATAGAGAGAGTTGGCCATCAAGTGAGGATGGCTGTCTGAGACATTTGTTGGGTATAAAAGAAACTCCTTTAGGATGTAGAACTTTTGCCAATACTGCAAAAGTCCATGACTTTGATCTTAGGAAGAAGAGCTGCCAGTTTCTGATGCACCCAAAATGGCTGGCCATTCTCTTCCCATGAGGAACAAACCTAGTGTGGAGGAAACAATGACTGAGGATAAACACTATGGTGTATCATCTGGTGATTCCGAGTCCAGTTGGGAAAGTCTGTATAGGACTCTTGAGTCTTTACCAACCAGAAAAAGTTTTATTAATGGTGGAACAATACTAAATGTCTAGACAGAACATTGGTATGTCGAAACATGCATGTTCCATCATCAATAAAACTTTTCCTTAAGTTTATAAATCGTTACTTGCCTACCTATTATTATATTAGCATAATGTGCTTCCTTACTCACGTATTGCATACCATTATCTGGGGCACAAGAAAGCTTTTACCATTGATGTTTGTGTTACAGATTATTACCTGTTACAAGATGCCACACTTTGCTTGACACAGCTGAGGTACAACTTAGAGAATTCTTTCTGTATGATTCTGGTGCCCCAAGTTGATCCATATTCATTTTTTTGTAATGTCATTATGCTCAGGGGATATCCCCTACCTTAGAAGTTATAAATCCTTTATTTAAACACATCTTTATTATCTGAATGTATATATATTTTGCATTAGAAAGGACTTTTATATACCATTCCTAAAAATGATCAATTTTTTATCAACATCGCACTACATACAAAATGCCAAACAATTTCAAAATGTAGTTCTGGTACACACTATTCCACTGCACCTTTTTATGAGCTGTAATTCTCATGTGAATTTCTAATTTACATATTCAAAATCATTATAATGTAATATACTCATCTCTCTGTATATACACATTTATAATTTGATTGTAAAATCTTGTCAGTCCCTTCAGTTAATTTAAAGTAGTAATGTCTCATACTTTATTTAATAAAAAGTTTTCATTACGTTTACAGTGTAACCATTCAAAACTTCTGAATCAAGTTTTATGAAAAATTGAGCTGGTTTTAATTTATTTATTTCAGTTGGATACAAATGGTGTACATGCAATACACTCCATGTTTAGATTTCTCTCGTTTCTACTGCTATACAGAGTACTGGCCACTACAGAACTAACTCCATACACACACACACACACATTTTATTTGAACTTGTACAATTTTTCTAAGAAATATTCATAAAGTAATTTTACAGTGGTCCAAATGTCATATTTCAAACATAAAAAAGAAATCTAATGTGATATAACGCTTGTATATTTTGCAACTAGTCAAACAAGAATTTTAATTTAACGTAACTTCAATATATTTTACAGGCACATTTAATTTATGTTCTTCTCATAAATACTATATCTGAGATATTAACCAATTATGGTTGCATTATCAAATAACAATACAACACTTCCTTAAATAACATAACCTGTTTTTAATAACACAGCTCTTTCTAAGATGATATTAATACAGTTCATTATCTTATGAAGTTTTTTTTTTCAACCATCCCAATTTATTGTGGCCTACATAGGCAGATGAAACCACAAACCACCAGGGCAACATAAGCAAACATCTTTAGACTGAAACTTATATTAATATATTACAAGTAGGAGAAGAACTAGCCCTCTTTGACCTATGTTGTTAAGACTGTACAGCCTGGCTTGCAAAAATTCAGTTGCTCTAAAATGAAGTCAGTGAAAATATTCTGTCAAATGTCAGCACTACTTGAGACAACGTTCAAAATAAGTTGAGCCAACATAACCACCCAACATGGCCTTCTTTACATTCTGCTCAAACAGCCTTCGATTGCTCTGTAGGACTTCAGCTGCATCCTTATTCAGAGGATCTTCAGGATTAGGCTCCTGTGGGAGAAAATTACATGTCAAGCAATATATAATGTAATAATTGTTGTAGCACAAAAAGAAAGTCTCACAATAATATATTTTGTTACTTTATTTTTAACTTTAGATAACTGTACTTAAATTCTTAGAATAATTTTATATAAACCTTTGCCTACAAGTCTCAAATGACTCACCACTAATAAGTTTAAGCATGCTGATAAAAAGAATTAGCTAAGACACTGGGAATACCAAATTAAAGTTAACATTTTCCAACATTGAAAATGTATTTCTGATAGATACTTACCTCTTCTCACTTTATAGCTTTCCTCAATTTATGCTGTCCTCTATGTGCACAATTTTCACTTGCTATTAGCCATGAGGCTTCCACCTAGCTTCATGTGATTACACATGGTATGGATTCATTGGAAGTGGTCACACTCAGAAGAAAACCTCCATGGTCCACCAACACACCAGCTAGGAACTAGTAAGTGGCAAAGACTTTTGTACTCCAATAGAAGAGGGAGAAAAATTGTTGTGGGAAGTTTGGAGGAATGCAACACCTTAAGACTGTACAATGGATGAGCATGAAAACCCTATTTAGAAAAGCAGGCCAGTACTGGTTTATTCAACTAAGACCAAAGGGATGGACAGCAATCCTGACACTGCTTTACTCGTGACAGTCCACGAGTTGATACGGTTTGAAATGGACCTTATTTCTGAAGCAATATAACACAAGAAACCCTCAAGCAGTCTTGTGGAACATCCCATCTCATCAGTAAAAGTTATAGATCATGAAAGATTTCATGGTGCAGAGTTAAAGTTAATTATACCTAGACAGGCACCATTCACTATCAAGTGGGATCTAGAAATGTAGAAATAGGTCATTGTAAAGGGAAAATATACAGAAAAAGAACTTATCCAGTCAGAGTCATAAGTGATGTAGTATGGTGAGAGGAGGAAGTCAATATCCTGAAGAAGAAGAGATGGCCAGATGATGAAAATAATGTGCAACGAAAGTATAAGGGGCAGTCCATATGCCAGCCTGCATGAACATCAATAGATGACAGAAATGAGCAGCCAGATAGAGAGTAAGGTATTGTATTTGGCGAGAGGAGACCTAAAAGAGTCGATGTGAATCTACATCCAATGAAATATTGGCTAAATGGAAGAGCTGCCGTAAACATTCCTAAAGGGTAATGGGAGAAACATCTCAGGGAGATAAGGAATTCTACAAAATAAAGAGATAATAGTGTAAAGCTGTGAAAAGGGGCAAAGCAGGGCAAATAATAACAAGCCTCACAGATGGGACAAAGAAAATGATCAGGAACTATGAGAATATAAGTGAGAAATGGAAGGAAGGGAAATAGGAGTGAACATGTTTTGACCTTCACGCGTCACAGATGTTTTAGTTCAAAACCCACAAGCAAGATAACTATGAATATAAGAGCAACGGAAAAGAATAAGGAAAGTATCAATGGCAAACACATCTGATCTTATACAGCCACAGACAAAAAGGAATAAATAGGACTTAAGAAGAAGACAGTGCAAGGAAAAAGAGACAAATGGTTCAAAGAGAGGAAGCATAAGGGTGTGGAGAACAACATTCTGGTCCAAAACAAGAAGGACTACAGGAAAAGGAAGAAAAAAGATAGCCAAAAAATGAAAAGGCAGAGAAAGGTCAGGAGAGGAGAATACATGATGATAATGAGAAAACCCAAAGGTATTAGCTAGAACTACTTTGTAGCTAGCAATGGTTAAAAGTGATAAGCCATGGGCAAACAGCCAGGTAAAAATTGAGAAGATGGAGGATAGAAGGACAGGAAGGGGATAAAGCACAAAGCAGAGACCAACTACAGAATATGTGCTATCTTTGTGGATAAACAAGGAGGGGGGGGGAACAAATGGAATGAGAAAGAAAGCTATACATGAAGAGAGTCTGGAACACCTCACAAGGGACTAGACTAAATCCACACATGGAGCCTGAGTGACAACTCTGTCAGATGGGAGGGGTAAGGATGAAGGAGTAGGGAGCATGACAGAGGAAGAGAAGGAGAGGACCAGAGAAGGTTCAATAGAGGAAACAATGGCCAAGCAACCAGTGCAGAGCAAGCAGAATGAGGGAAAACACATGAAAGATATGATGAATAAATGAGTATGGACAGAGAAGAATACTGGACCAATCTTAGGTGAATGCATCCACAGCAGAAAAAGGGAAGTATGGTGTTGAGATAAGTGGCAAAAGCATCAAGAAGAGGAGTGCCCAGACAAGAGGACAGCCACTGGAACACCAAAGGATCGAGGAATCACTCCATAGATAGTATTTTATCATGCTGGAAAAGACAATCCAAGACAAGAATCAGGGCATCCAGAATATGACAAGCTATTAGACATATATGTAAAGAATGGGCCCAGAGAAAGAAACCGAGAGCATGGAAACAGAGGGAGCAAGATTGGGTGCCCCTCTGGCAATTGATATAGAAGACAACAGCAGATCTGTCTGTATGGATCATCACCAGGCATCCACAAACAATCATAAGAAAATGATTCAAAGTCTGATGTACCACCAAAAGCTCTATGAGAATGACAGAAAGGGACAAATAACCATGAGACCAATGACCTGAAATCACGTGACAGTCAAAATATGCCCCCAACTCATCAAGGAGGCACCTGGAAATAGATGGTGACCCAGGAAGGAAAGAGAAACAAACTCTACAGTATTGGGTGTATCAAGTCACCAGGTGAAGTGTTTGAGTATGGAAGGAGGAAGGAAAATGGTGGAGGAAACAGTAATCATGCAGAGTCCATTGTAGACCTTGCAAAATAGCACGACCCAAGAAGAGATGGGATTTCATGGAAGCCCAAGTCTCCAAAAGAGAGAGAGCATCCCTCACAGTAACAGAAAGAGAAAATAGGACCCTTTGGAGATTCTAACTGAAAAAAACCCAAATGAATGAGAAACTAAATGGGTGTGATAAGCAACTTCTTTTCATTGACCACCCAACTCAGACTTGCCATCTCCAAAATATGGGGAAGAGGATGGATGTAGAAGTCTTGTTGGGACAGAACCAAATGATAAAAGAAGCATCTGATAAGACAACCATGATCATCTCAAAACCTGGGGCAAAAAATCATTATAGGGTGAGAAAAGTCTCCATGGTAAATTGAGGGAGGATGAGAAACTGACTGAGACATAAAATGAGTAAGACCAGATGCCTAGATATGGATTCCTCTGTAACCACCAAAAGATGGGAATAAATCCTAGAAGGATTAAAAACCCATCTAATAGAGTCTTTAGCCATCAATACTGACACAGATGTTGGCAAGAAACAAGACCTCTGGGAGGAGGTAAAGTAATGGGAACAAGAGACAAAGGAGTGAGAGAGGAAAAAATGAAGGGTAAGGCTCTCTGACAGAACCCCTAGTACTCGAAAATTGGCTGTAAATAGAGGACAAAAGTCCACAAACCTAAGAAAACATGATCCACTAACCCTGAGCCTACAGTCATTACAAACACTGATGGCACTGAATGCTATGAGTGGTGGGAGGACAGACAGGAACAGAGGAATGGGAAGTGGTGATAGGGAGAGAAGAGGAAGCAGGAGGAAAGGAGATAGAGCAGAGAAGAAGCATGGGAAAGTCACTAAAATAGAGAATAAGAATTCATTAGCATGTGGCATCAACATGTGACTCCAGAGAAACAAGCACTCCAGGAAAATCAAACAGGCAGATGAAAGGAGCCAGATGAAGGCATATGAGAGAAAAGGGAGGTAAAAGGACTTGAGTAACAAGGACATCACTCTCCAACAAACATTATCAACAGATCAATCAAGTATAAGGAAGATAAACATGTCATTGAAGAGAAGTGAACTAGCATCCACCAAAAACTCCTGCGGGGAATGGTGAATGGAGGAAAAACAATGAAAAAGGGTAGAGAGTGTATGACGAAGGTGAGAAACTTAAGTCTAAGAAATAGCAATATAGAACAAAGTTAGGTCTAGTCATAAGAGGTAACAAAGGAAGGAGGACAAGGAATGCCTGCGGCAAAGTAGTGGTAAAAGAAATTGAAGACAGACTAGCATATCTGGATACAAAGTAAAAAAACATAAAAGTAAGAAGCAATGAATGATTTACATATAGAAAAAGTGAAACATACCAAAGAAACCTATTCCCAAAATTACAAAAAAGGTTTAGGTAGATTCAAAACAACATGGGTATAAGATATGGCAAAGGTATGTAGTATAAAAACTCATAAAGTCCCTTACGTCATGAAGGAGAAACACAGGTGGACATATGTCAGATACAAATTAAGGCATAGGCCACATGAACTACTCCACACCCACTGCATAAAAGTCATCAAATCTCCCAACAGACAAAGACAAACCTGACACCAATGTAGATGTGATACAAACATTAAGAATGTCTTGTTGTCTCTCACTAGACAATGTGGAAGTTACTGATACTAATAATGTGGAAATAAAAGGTCAAAAATATTGGAAAGCAAAATTCCAATAATAAATACTTTGACAACATGCAATGTGTGTAGATGCTTCTGCACTAGGAGGGTGTGTTATACTCCTATGTTGCATGCTCATCTGCACACAATTTGTGCATAAAGAGGGCAGCACAAATCAAGGAAAGCTATTATGTGAAAGGAGGTAAGGCATTGTGTCAAAAAATATATTTTAATGCTCAAGATTCTTTTTTATATACAAACAGCTGAGTATATGAAATGGTATTTAAAGCATAAATAACTTCAAGCAATAAAACTGTTTTCTGTAAGAATTTCATAATCTCCTATTACAAATATAATCTGCTATTAACTTATTTAAAAAATAAGCAATTCAAAAATGGATATTTTTTCACTGAAGAAATGACAGTACACCATTATTTCCTAGTCAGAATTCTTTGTAAAAAACTAGCAATGGGTCATATTTTCCCTGTATAAAAATGCCAAATAACCATGTCTTCTCTGTATAAAAAATGCCATATAACTATGTGTTCTCTGTATAAAAATGCCAAATAACCATGTGTTCTCTGTATAAAAATGCCAAATAACCATGTGTTCTCTGTATAAAAATGCCAAATAACCATGTGTTCTCTGTATAAAATGCCAAATACCGATAGTCTTCTCTGTATAAAATGCAAATACCGATGTACTTCTCTGTATAAATATGTACAAATACCATGTTATCTCTGT
>NW_013666129.1:129486-140974 GCF_000517525.1 Limulus polyphemus
AATAACCATGTCTTCTCTGTATAAAAATGCCAAATAACCATGTCTTCTCTGTATAAATATGTCAAATAACCATGTGTTCTCTGTATGAATATGTCAAATAACCATGTGTTCTCTGTATAAAAATGCCAAATAACCATGTGTTCTCTGTATAAAAATGCCAAATAACCATGTGTTCTCTGTATAAAAATGCCAAATAACCATGTGTTCTCTGTATAAAAATGCCAAATAACCATGTGTTCTCTGTATAAAAATGCCAAATAACCATGTGTTCTCAATTGGAACACATACAGAGGTTTAGAACCTAGTTTTTGTCCTCCCAGTTTTTAGAAATGTAATAACAAGCTGACCCTATAAAAATATCATATTTAAGCATGCATAATCTCATTAGAACTAACTTTAATCTCTTACGAATATTCAAATGATTCAAAAAGAGAAGCTCTATTACTTTCTTTTATAAAGTTAAACTTTTATATAGATGCAACAACAACAACAACAAAAAAAATTACTTACCAAAAATAAATATTGTAAACCATACACTATTGAGTTGATGGTTAATACAGGCTTCCAATCTTCCCTAGAAAAGTAAAAACAAATCTAGAAATCTAATGCTAAGAAACAGAATGGGTTGGGTTTTTTTTGTATTCAAGCAAAAATCTTCAGAGTTCCAAAACAATTTATAGAGAGAAATGTAGTTTGTATGAAAATTCTTTTAAGGATTAATTAGTATTATAATAATAGGTTTATTTTTAAGCTTATATGTATAACTTAACACAAGAAAATTATCATGCAGCTATATATACATATATATATTTTCTTACCCTAAAAATTTATTATTTCTTTCATCTTGTAATAATTTTTCTTCCTTATTACAAAAAAATGTAATAAACTATTAGCTCGTTAAATTTTACAGAACCGGTAACATTTTTAAATGTTAATCTGTTCATTATGAGATTAAACAATGATTTTTAACAATATGATTTATAAAGAAGTGTATCGTATAGAGTTTATTACAAATGAACAGCATGAACCCATTCATTTATGCACAATCTCTAGCATTATTTGCTTTATTCTGAACTGAATGAAAGTAAAGATGAATGTCTAACATAAGCCAGCCACACTATTATCTGCTATATCCAGTGTGAACTAGATTAAGTTGGTTGATTGTAATTTTTATCAATTTGATATTAGTCCTTTACAAATCAGAATTATGGTCAGGCTTGATAACATTATATTACGCATTTGTTTTAACATCAGTTATTCATTATTATATTTATTTGTACTTGAATTAACTTCATTTATCATTCAGAATAACTGTTAAACCAGCAAGTTAAGTCTTATTGTTCCTGGAGTGGGTCCAGCAACAAGACTGTATTATTAATTCTAAGACCTTATGATTGAAGATAAATAAATGTATAAATCTGTCACACCCGGTGCTAACAATGCTTTTCACCTAATGCCAGGTTTCATCAAGCTGGGATAGGATGAACGTGGTATATGTTCATTAATTTCATGTAGCACATAATTCTTAATGCTGGAAAACGACTGACTTCAAATTTGAAAGAAGCAAATAGATCCAATATGAACTAAAAACGTTTAGGATATTTATACAAATATTTTATCCTGATACCTGAAAAATCTTGTATTAAATATGTATTCAGTTTTTAAGCATATATATATATATATATCAATTCAACTTGTGGTTAAAGCTAGGCAAATTAATAAATTATCCATGAACAGTAATTACATTGATTAATGTCCTGTAAATTAATCAATTAATGTCACAAAAATAATAAACTAATTGAAATTAGTGTTTCAGATTATTCCAACAATCAATTAATCAAAATTAACTGTTGCAATTATTAACATTTTTGATTACTCCAACAACACACCAATCAAAATTACAATTAAATTGATTGTCATCTTATTAAAATAGAGCTTGCAATGCATATGTTCAAACTCAGATCTTAGAAAATACCACACTGATCATCACCAATCATAACTGGGTAATATTTTTATAACTAGGCAGTATCTTTATAGCTGAGCAATAAATAAAACAATTAAAATTTCCACAAAAATGATATGTTTCAGATTTAACCAATAAAAATTACAAAAAAAAAGGAGCAAGTTTAAAAAAAAACAAATCTTAAAAAAATTATTTGTTTTTTTTAGTGAAAATCTCATGAGTGTTGCAACAGAAAAGCAAGGCATTTTAATTGATAACTGTGTCTACAAATAAATCTACTCTGTGATGTAATGCTGTGACAATAGCTCATTTTTAAACTAAAATTACAATAAAATCCATTTTCTCCTGGATGGTGAACATTATTGACTGTCAAGTATGAATACAATGTTGTAGACAATTCCAGAAAAGGCCACATTACAAAGCTACTGAGGCTATCTGCCACTGTTACTAATTTGAAATGCTGATCAGAGGGAAGGCAACTAGATGCAGCATCCTGGCTATTTAAGAGTTAAATAAAGTGTAAATTTACAGTTTGTTTTTAAATTGTATGTTTCTAAACTACAATTGGATAACTATAATTCTTTAATTTTGTGTGAGCTGGTACAGATATAGGTGAGAGGTCCAGGAAGTCTGCACCCCCTATCCATTTTTTTTCCAGAAATTAGTAACTATTCTTTAATGTTGTATAAACAAACATGGATTTAAGGAAAAGGGTAAGGAGGCTGAACTCCATCCATACATTTTTGCAATGATTGCATTATTTAACGCTGTGTAAGTAGACACAGATATAGAGAGTCTGATCTTCCCATCCATTCTTTCCAGAAATAAATAAAAAATAGCCAAAAGTCCTTAGATTACCATATAGCATCAAAAAGAAACATTAGACGTCAGTGCTTTTATTTTATAAGGCTATTAATTACCATAAAAAAAAATTGAGATTTTATGAAACAAACACAGCTGGAGTTTACAACAATCCGTTAAGGCCTTAACCAATACCTGAATAATTGTGATTACACTAGATGGCAGAATTAACTTAACTGATTGCTAAATAAAATTGTTTGTTTATTATATGATAATACTAAAACATTTTTTTTAATTTAGCCATTTAGGAATGCTTATAACAGTTAAATAGTTGTGAGTTATATTTTTTATTAGAAAGGTATTTTTGATTAAGAACTTATCTTTGTTTTATAGTTCTTTTAGTAAAAATCCATATGCACTTCTTGTTTTGTACACTCAATGCTAATATTATTCTTCACCTCCACACATAGAATAGTTTGATTTGTCATACATCTGTCCAAGAGATTCGCAAGCCACTAGCCTTGAGCTAACTCCCACTTAAAAACCATGTGTTTCATGAGAACTGCACTAGTACATGATAACATCATCATCATGTGACAATAGCAATCTACCAATAGGAGGGCAAAATTGCCTCCTTGCACAGTAAAACCCTCTTAGCACTTGAACTAGAAATAACTTCAATGTTTGATGAAGTAAGAAGAAAGTGCACCAGGTATCTATCAGAAATACATTTTCAATCAAGTAAAATGTTAACTTCTGAGATGATACCTCACCTCTTCACACAGAACAGCAAAAATCCCACATTGAAATGATGGAGGGGCCAATGCAAAGATCAAACCTAGATGTGCTACCTTCATAAAGCTCTTGAAGGGAAAGCCCACAGGCTGTGACACCAGATGGCAGGAGCTACATAGGGATACACTCTAGTCTCAACCAGGGTATGCTATTCAGCTGTAAGGGAGAGAGAGAAAGGCAAAAGAACCACAAGCTTTGCAGGAATAGGCAGATCTTTTGCATCACCAACCAAGCATCTGCACACAGGTGGTTGATGGGCCAAGAAGTGTAGTGTAAATGGGGGACAATAAAACCATACTGTTTGTGTTTCACCTCATCACATAAATACAACTGGACAGGGGAGACAAACCCATCCCATTGCAGGAGGAGAGTACATTAGCTGTTTGAAAGACGACCTTCACTACACAGACAGTGCTATCACCACCCTACTTCCAACTGTATTATGCTATATAGAATCAGTGAGGAACTCTCCTAGGTCCACCACCCCAAGCAGCTATGAACTGGTACTTAGCAAAGGTCTCCTGTGCTCCACTTAAAGAAGGAGGGGAGACCCACAGAAGTGTTTGGACATTGGACTTCTGCTAGAAAGGTCTTTTACTAGAGACAGTGAAATAAGTGATTGCAAAACCCTACTTTGAAAAGCCAGCAAGTGCAAGCCAAAGAAATGGGCAGTCACTTTATTGGTGCCAGCTTTTTCTATGATAGTCCATGGAGTGGTACAATATGGAATGGACAATTGGGTAAATTAATATCATGAGAATACCTCTAATAGTCTTGCAAAATACCCCATCCGAACCATGGAAACTGGTAGAGCCAGAGCAGGTGGGTTGATCGCTTTCCATTACCACTGGCCCAATGCAGATTTTAAGAAATAAACATACCCTGGGAGGCAACACCAACCATCTGGCAGGATTCTATAAGAGGAAAGAGAGTGATGAACAGTAGCCAGAAGGAGTTGAAATCTGGCTGGAAACAGACAAAAGATTAAGACAATGCGAGACAGACATGTGCAGATTCATCCACATGCCTGAAGGATTTCGTCCAAGGATTGACAAATATGAGACACAAGAGAGTGAAACAGGTAAAAGAATTAGATGAGACAAAATGTGAAAAAGCCTGTAAGCATCAATATCCAGGGAAGAATACACCAACCACAGAAATTGGTGGACCCATCCAGTGTGGGTAGAAGGCAATAGGTCCCTGAATGAAGATGGGTCTTAAGGCAGAAACAATGATGGGAATTCAGAAAAGATGTTTGTGCCAAATAACAACATAGCTCAAAGGAGGCACAACTGACAACCTGGGTCTGAACAAGCATAGAAGTAAGAGATAGAAGAGAAAAAAGGATCATCTTCCTCAGCAGCCAAAGTCTTGGGAAGAAATGCCCAGTCTGGGTAGAGAAGTAAATATGTATGTTGAAAGAGTTTGCGAGAAGAATTGATGGCATATATATGGAAAGGATGCTGACCACAAAAAAGAAGGAAAAGGAAGTATGTATTCAGTGAAAGATGGTACAAAGAACAGGAGGCACATATGACAGTGTGTAATCCACATTAAGGACCCAGTCAGGCATGGGAATCAGACAAGGAGGTTTGTGATGAAGGAAGGATTGGAAAAAGAGTGGAGGGGACAGGAGAAGAAAACACTTGACAATGACAGAAAAGGCAAAATATAGTTGACAAGGCCATCCAATAATCACCTATTGTGGAGACTGATAATCCATGAAGAAGAGGAAAGGAGAGGTGCACCATCAAGAACAAAATATTTCAAGATAGATACCACTGGTCTTGCAATATTCACTGGAGGAGGCACATGTGTGTGTGTGTGGCCTAAAGGAGTGAGTGGTTCTAGTGAAGCCAGAGTCCCCAAAAGTGATCTTTGCATGCACAGTGTAAATGAGAAGCACTTATCTTGGTGACAAAATATTTCATTGCTCACAGGTAAAGAGATGAAGGCTGAGTTCAACTGAGCTGAGAGATGAAGAACATTCTCAAATGTACCAATTATTAGGTATACACGGGAAAAGACTTTGAAAGTTTAACTAGCCTGCCCAGCCAAGTAGCCTCCAGCAGAATGGAGGTGTGAGAGAAGGAGTCCTCCTGAGTAAGAGTGAGAAGAAGTCAATTGTCCATGTAATGAGGGAACTTCAGCTACAATCCCTGAATATGGTAGGCTAATGCCACAGAACTTGATCGAAGACTTAAGGAGCAAACACATTGCCAAAAAGAAGGGAATGGAATTGGAAGACTGGATTTTGACGGAAAAAACAGAGAAAATGTCTGATGAAAAGGGCAATCACAATGTGTAAAAACAAAGCATTTGACATGTCAACCTTCATCATTCCCATACAGGGATAAAAAGGACCACAAAATAGAAAAAAAAACAACCTCCATTCAGAACCATTTGAGAGATGATAGATCAATAACTGGTTACCAGTATCCATTCTTCTTGAGGACCACAAAGAGACAAGAATAATCTCCTGAAGCAGGGATAAATACTCTTTTGATGCCATTCTCAGCGAAGATATCTCATACCACATTTTTTAGATGATAAAGATAAATGGGGTTGGAGGGAGGAGAAAAAGAAACAGGATAAGGAGAGAGGGGGAGGAGGAAGAGAAGTGGAAAGATAGGCCATGGGTGAGAACCTGAAGAACTCAACTGTTGGCTGAAAATAAAAAACCAAAGGCCAGAAAAGCAAGACAGATGGACACTCACTGAGCCAAACCAAATAGGAAGAGAAGTAGTAGTAAAAGAACATGAATTAGAGACATGGATTGATTGTTTTTTTTTTAATTTCACGAGTGTAAGACTAGAGGGAAGGCAGCTAGTCATCACCACCCACCGCCAACTCTTGGGCTACTCTTTTACCAATGAATAGTGGGATTGACCGTCACATTATAACGCCTCTACGGCTGAAAGGGCAAGCATGTTTGGTGTGATGGGGATTCGAACCCGCGACCCTCAGATTGCGAGTCGAGTGCCTTAAACACCTGGCCATGGACATGGATTGAACAGGCTGAGAACAGGAACATAATGGTGAGGTTGAGAAAGATGAGAAACCAAAGAAGACAAGGAGGACTGATATCATGGAGATCAGAGTGAGGCAGGCAAGCATTAGTTAGGAGAGCATCTTGATCCAACAAGTCCCAACAGCAGAGGAACAGAGCAGAAGTAATATGGATTAAAAGATTCCACAAACTGGAAAACAAAGAATAAAAATGAAGAATGTTCATAAGCCAGTACAAAAGAGTCAAGTAGGGAAGGAAGAGAAGGCATATGAGTACTGGTGCACAGTTAATCAAGAAAGGAGTCTGCATGGACCCTAATATATCACAATAAGGAGGGAAGACAAAGTAACTTTCAATATGGGTTTCATGTATTAAAGAAAGGGAAGAATTAAAAAAAACACTGGAGAAAGAGACAGACAATTTAATACCAGCAAAATCATATCAAGGAATATTATAAGGGTGAGCACTCTTCTCCACTGAATATAGCAGTACCTAGAGCAAACCCTGGAGGTGGTGGTGGTGGTGGTGGTGGGGGGGGGGGGTGATCAGCCAGTTAATCAATATCTTGGTCATGTTCAAACTGAGGAGAAGGAACAACAGCTGAATGGATAGAAGGAGGAGGCCCTGTATGCATGAGGGAAGTCACAACTTGTTGAACAATGGCTGTCGCATCCTCAACGGATAAATTTCCAGTAGCCATAGTAGCCACAGGTCCCATGTTAATAGCATCATGACCATCACAGGATGAAGTAGAAGTTACTGTAACTTGAGAATTCATAATCAGGAAGCTAGAAATTTATTTCTTTTTCTATAGTAAAAAAAGAAACAGTTACACTTGAATGAAGTTCAAGTTCCATAAAGTATTCACAAATCTCATGTAATTAATTAATACTTTTAAAACACAATAGTGCCAAGGAAAAGAATGAAGTTATTTTAAGAGCAAATGCTTAGGGGGAGTTACTGCATGAGGAGGTTGTGTTGCCCTCCTATTGGTGGAAGGCTAACACTGTATGTTGATATCATCATGAACTAGCACAGTTCATGTTAAACATGTGAATTTTGGGTAGGAGTTAGCTCAAGGCTAGTGGCATGCAAGTTTCATAGGCAGATGCACAAAGGATCAAGTTATTTTATGTGAAAAGTCGAGGTACAGTGTTGGAAAAACTAGTATAAAACTAACTTAAAACTGTTAAAATCGAAATATAAACATGTTAACTTTTTTGTTATGAAATAACCACATTGAATTTACGATTTTCATTATGAATGGAAGTGGCAATACACAAAAGTTAATGATCTTGATGTTCAACTGTTAATTTGGTATTAATATCTTTATTATTGAGATAATTAAGAAAAATATCCACATGCTCAACATATTTAAAAATAATAAATGTATGATCCACAAACCTCATTAGAACATTGGTTTAAACAAAGAAGGGCATTCATCAAGCCAGTGCTTTTCAGGGTAGCAAAGTTCATTAAAATATTGTTGTAAGCTATATTTTCTATCAATGAGCATTAACCCATTCACTCAGTTGGTACAAAAATGGCCTCTTAAATATTTTTTTCTGTTCACTGCATCAATTCATCAGGGCCAGGCTATCTAGTAAATCCATAAAATAATCTGGATTTTCCCCAGCTTTGGTGGTGCTTACTGCTGCTGCAACAAGGTGTTGTACAGGTTTCTATAACATCATGAGGGAAACTAACACATATAAGATTGAAGTAACTGACTTACTGTATGGAAACATATAGTGGAATGTCAATGAACGACATCACCAAAAAAATTTGTGATTCAACACCTCACATGGGAATTTTAAAAGCAAGGTTCCATATATACGTAACAGTCACAGTTAACAGATTAATTAACCTCACTTGTAGGACTGGTAGCCATAGAAATAAAATGCTTTAATTATTATTCAATGAACTGAACTTGGCATTCTTCTTCATATCACCTAACACTGATGTCAGGAGTGAGATTCTTTTGGTAAAACATAAATATAATCCATACTGGACTTACGAGTGCTGATTCATGACATATGTTTCAAGAAAATTGAATAGAAATAATTAAACAGTGAAAAAAAGATAAAAAAAACAAGTTGAAAAGTAACCCTATGTGTACAGGTGGAGTCAAAACGAGCATGTCACCCCTTTTTATAGTGTTACATTCAAAATTTAATTGAACTACTTTATTATCAATGTATATGAATAAAATTGGAATCAATCAATAGTTGACAAATCAAGTTATCATATAAGATTTAATTTCTTAATTCGAAGTAAGTATTTAAAAAATTGCTCAATACTCACTCTTGTATGTCATCACACATCCATCCTATAAGTTGTTTAATTTACATTTTATTAGTTCTACCATACCATGTAAACAGTGCTTAACCAATTAAAAAATTCACATACTAACAAGCTATAATACAAAATAAGAACCTCTCATGTAACTTAATTTGCTGAAATATCAATATATTTAGCAAACCTACCAGAGAAACCCTCCCATTCCTTCACTCTTTTGAAGTCACATATTTACTCACATCTACCTGTGTTAAGTATGTATTCTTAGCCAATAGAAAGAGTAGATTCTGAACCACATAAATGTGATGGTTGCATTTCAATCTTACAGTGAGGAAAGCTGAAATTCACTATGAAATGTTGAAGTGTATTCACTAAAAAAAATAATTCTTGTAATCTATTTATACATTAGTTAGAAAACCAGGTCAATTCTAGTAGTTTTGTGAGGTCCTATTTTAATAGGTGATCATTTTTTTTGCTTTTAAAATGTGTATTTAAAATATAGAAACATTAATTTGTATTTGCCTCAAATTGAAAGAATCAACAATGTTTAGCATGAGAGTTAGCAACCATGTGCAAGTGGATTTTGTAACATTGTAAGTACAAGAAATTGTGGTTTTTATGTATATATTTTATTTATTGATAGAAGTTTCGACATAAATAACTAAACTATGCATTTGTAAGTAAATAGTAATAATATATATGCATATTTAATATATGGTAATTGAAATGTTACTGTGTATGATAAAATACTGATACACTAAGTTACAGATTTGTACTTTTTAGGCTAGTTCCACACACGACTCCAAGGATTCAGGGAAATCTCCCAAAACAGATCTACACAGAAAAGGGGCCATCCATAGGTTGCATAGATAAGTTGTTGTTTGGTGTTTTATGGCACAAATCAACGAGGCTATCTGCGCCAAACGACCAGTAAAAACAGTGAAAGTAAATTAAACTATAAAAATACAGTGAGTTAAAACGAATATATGTCGATAAAAGATTTATATACAATTAAAAAGACCTATAGTACGTAAAAATTAAAAATACAATCTAATCAGACAGTGTCACCATTACCAATGACACTGTCCAACGTCAGAGGTAAACTCTTAGAAAATGTGTGTTTAAAATAATGTCGCCGCTCACAATCGTAACGACGGCAGGACAGTAAAATGTAGGCTATTGTGACTTGAGTGTCACAATGGCTACACATCGATGGGTCAATACCCGATAAAAGAAAACGATGGGTTAAAAAACTGTGACCAATGCGTAGCCTTGCCAGGACTACTTCCTCCTTCCGATCCTTACGGAAGCAAGACGGCCAAAGACCAACAGTAGGCTTGATCTGGAAAAGCTTGTTATAACATTGCTCACTCCAAGTTGACTGCCAACTGGCGCGAAGCCGTGCGTTAAAGACAAGACCTCAGTCCATGTATGGGACAGGCATGGCCATGATGGCACCAGAGCAGATGGACTTAGCTGCGGTGTCAGCAAGCTCATTCCCATGAATACCGATGTGGCCAGAGATCCAGAAAAACTGGATGTAAACAGAAGATAGAGAAAAGTGGGCCAATCGATGTTGAATATCGATGAGAACATGGTGAGAACTAATGTTAAGCGATTCCAGGGCCAGTAGAGAGCTAAGAGAATCAGTGTAAATAGTACAATTACTGTACAGCATAGTTTCTACATGATCCAGGGCAAGAGAAATAGCATACAACTCGGCAGTGAACACAGAAACTGTAGAGGGGATCCTGCGAGCAACTACCGAGCCACAACACACTATGGCAGAACCTACTGAGTCACCCGATTTCAAACCATCCGTGTAAATAGGAAGAGAAGAATGGCTCAAAAGATGCTCAGCAAAAAGAAGATGATTCTTCCAATCGGGAGTATCTGCCTTCCTCAGATGACTCAGAGAAAGGTCACAGGAAGGGATGGTAATAAGCCAAGGTGGAATGGGCTGATCATTGGGGACAGCAATGTCATCCAATGCCAGACCCAATTCAGCCAGTTGCGCCTGGATACGAAGGCCAAAGGAAGGAATAGCATACCGTCTGTTCCGAAAGAGCATGGCACATTGTGTGAGAAAGACACAATCCTAGGTGGGATGCCGTGGTAAGGATTGAAGCTCGGCAGCATACTGAATAGAAAGTTGCAAACGACGGAGGTGAAGAGGAGGTTCGTGGGACTCAGTGTACAAACTCTGGACTGGAGAAATACGGAAAGCCCCAGTACAGAGCTGAAGCCCCAGATGGTGAATGGGGTCCAGCGTCTTCAAGGCCAAGGTCCTGGCAGAACCACAGACCAAAGACCCATAGTCCAGTTTGGATCAAATCAGTGCACGATAGATCCTGAGCATAGAACATCGATCAACACCCCAAGAGGTGGAAGAGAGGACACGGAGGATGTTCAAAGCCCTTGCACACTTGACACGTAGCTGCTTGATGTGCGGAATGAAGCTAAGCTTACAGTCAAAGATAAGCCCCAAGAATTTTGCTTCAGGGACCGCATGAATAACTACATTGCCGAGATGGAGCTCAGGATCGGGGTGGAGACCCCGTTGGTAGCAAAAATGCATGCAAACGGTTTTTGAAAAAGAAAATTTAAAACTGTTTGCAGTG
>NW_013666129.1:141316-154313 GCF_000517525.1 Limulus polyphemus
GAAAAGTGTAACAAGACACAGCGCTAAGGGACTCCAAGTTCCTGTAGAAAGGAATGGGAAAGAATTGAACCCACGCGGACTTGGAATCGACTGTTCAGTAAAAAGTTTTGAATAAAAATGGGTAGATGGCCACGCAACCCATAGGAGTGGAGGTCCTGCAAAATTCCATACCTCCATGTGTTGTCATAAGCCTTCTCGAGATCGAAGAACCCAGAAACAAGGTGTTCTCTCTTGAGAAAGGCTTCCCTGATCGACATTTCAAGTCGAATCAGATGGTCCATGGAGGAGTGTGTTTGATTCAAAACATAAGGGTAAACATAACGGAACAAATGAGACCAATCCTGCCTTAAGGCATTGACAACCAAGACTTGAGGATGGAGGACTGGAGACCAAAACCAAGTTAATTTGTGATTGAGAGCAGTGGCAAAGGCATCAATATGTGGTGTATCCAAATAGAGACAGAGTCACTGAAAAACAGCAGGATGTTTGTGGGCCCAAAAAAACAAGATCCATAGTGCAAAAACATAGGGATCTGGAACTGGTGTCACCTTTTTGATTGATATAAGCCACCATGGTAGAATTGTTGGAATGGATCAGAACCAGCCAGCGGCTGACAAGAGAAAGAACTTCATCCAAAGCCCAATGAACAGCCAGGAGTTTGAAAAAACAACTTTTATCCACAGGTCAATAACCTGAAACCTCTTGGTGATCCACCCAGGCACCCCAGCCCTGAATAGAAGCATCCATGAACAGATGTAAATTAGGCCATGGAGGAGGAAGTGGGACCCCTGCCAACATGTGGGCTCTGTTCAACCATCAATAGAGATAGTCTCCAAGGGATGAGGGAGGGGATATATAAGTATCCAAGGGATCCCAGGTTAGGATCCAATGATCATAATGACCCATTGAAGAAATCACATATGGGCCCTGCCCAGGGGTATGAGAGGGGTCATGGAGGACCACATCCCGAAAAGTAATAGAACTTCATGAGGGAACAGACAGGGCTTTCTGAATGATTCGGTCCATAGAATGGAGCAAGAAGCCAGTCGTCCAAATAAACATGGAAGTGCAACCCCATGACATGAATAAGTCAAGCAAAGGAGCAAACCACACAACAAAATATGTATGGTGCTGAGGCTTGGCTGAAGGGTTTTGCAAGAAACTGGCACACAACCCTTCAATGGACAAACCAAAGATATAGATGGGAACGTTTCACCACAGGAATGTGTAAGTAAGCACTGGAAATATACATCTTGGTCATCCAAAGACCTGGAGAAAATGCCTACCAAAGAGAAAGGTATGTCTCCATGGTAAAGAGAGGAATGTGAACATACTGATTGAGATGAGATAAATCGATGATAGGACACCAGTCCCTGGTCTTCTTGGGAACCACAAACAGGTGGGAGTAAAACCCCTGGTGAAGTGGTTCAATAGCCTGTTGTGCAATGAGGTCCTGAACCACCTCTGATAGACACTGGCGTGTCGAGAGATCCCGAGGAGAAGGGAAGGGAACACTAGATAATGGAAGAAGGGAGAGAAAGGGGATAATGAATCCCACCAAGAGCACCTTGTGAACCCAGACATCAGCGAGAAAAGATCTCCACAGATGAACAAAATTCAATAGACAAGCCCCTACTGGGCCCAAACAGACCACATAGTCACTGGTACTGCTGTTGGCATATCGTGTGTCACCAAGTAAATCATCGAACCATGGCAGCACAGAAGGGTGGGACAGGAAGGGGTTGGGAAGGTCGAGGGATGAGAATCGGTGTCGTACTTGGCCTCGACTGCAACAAATGAGTTACCAAGTTAGTAAGGGTAGAATGAAGATAGGCCAAGGCTACCCGTGACTCCAAAGACTCAGGAACCAAGCCATACGGAGGTCCCTCAGATAAGGAGACTGGAGATGGGTCCGCACCAAACTGCATCTCGGACCAAGAGGTCCAAACAACAAACAAACCATGTTTGAAGTGCGAGAGCAATGTAGAAGTAAGGATGAAGACGATTTCAGCAGAAAACCTCCTCAGGGTTCCTGTGAAAAGCTTCTGACAGAAGGTGAAGGGAAGAAAGGTACCTCAACAGGGTCGTTAAGGTGAGACGAAGGTGAGAAAATTGGGCTTGGGTAAGTTTTACAGGGTAATATGGGTTTGCCCCTCAAACAGGTAGAACTAACCCCAACAACTGTTGGTCAAAAAAAGGAAAGTTCGCCCAACAATAAGCAAGGGCAAATTGATCTGATGTCTGTGGGGGACGAGGCATACTAATGCTCTTCTCCTGTTGATTGACAAATCGATCTACATGAATCCTAATATCGGGGGACAGGGGAAAGACTAAATAGGATTGGGAAGTTTCATGTAAGAGGGAAGTCTATGGTCATAGAATACAGGTGAATGGGAAGGTGCGGCAAACTCCAGATGGGGAACAAATGATCAAAATCATCTACTGCCTGGCCCAGCCCGAAAGGCTCAGGATGAAGTGAGGCAGAAGTAGGCAAGAGAGGTTGGCTCATATACCGCTCAATCTCCCGGCAAATGAGTGGCGATATATCCCCCAATGGGTTGCCCGTGCCCTTCCTTCCCACAATCTTCCAGTGCTTGTGTCTTCTACCAAACTTCGAAGTGATAGTTTGGTAGTGCCGTGTAGAGGGAGTCACATGCATCACATGATAGTAGTGTTCTCCTATTGGTAGAGGGGTGACGTATGATGATATGAATGAGAGACGTGTTGGAACTTTGGATTCCAACAGAGGGAGGATGAAGGCTTGTGGCATGCATTTCTGAAAAATGTTTGCATATAGAGGGCAGCACAAAATGAGTAACGCTAATCTTGTGAATATAGGGGTGTACCTTATCGGAATTTACATGTTCACATTGTTTTTGGCCAGAGGGAGGTTGGACATATTGTGATATGCATGGCTTAATACCAGAATCTTCTTGAAAGCGTAGTAAAAAATAAAAGCCACATAAAAAAGTGAGTTATGCTATGGTGCATTGATTAACTATGAGATTAATGAGCAGAGTGAAGTCGGTTAATTACTGAGGTAGGAGTTTGATAATTAGTTTGTCTGTAATTGTCATCAAAATAGTAAGTTATTTCAGTGTTCTATATTTTATATTCTATATTTTGAGTGTACGTTTGAAACAAAGTACAAGAGAGATGAGAGTGCTGTACATACAAAAGTTAGCAAGTAAATGAAACTGATGTATTAGTATCTATTGTGTACTTATGGATATCAGCAAGTATTAGTTAAGCTACATTACAGACCTGGAAGTCAAAGAAATAAAACACTTTCATTATCATTAAGTGTACTACCCTTTGTATTATTCTTTTTATCAAATACTCCAAAAGAAAAAAGAACCTACCAAAGAATAAAACCTGCTACAATAATATAAAATGTTAGACAAATGGAAAAGTAATAGAATTAAAGCTTTATACAAAACTGTTAGAAATTATTACAGTGAAAAAATAAAGCATTTAATTTTTATACATACACATATTTATTACCTTCTTTTCAATTCAGGTTACTTTAATTACACCATACCTATTTTGGCATGAAATACATATCAAAGTTATCTTTCATGATTTAGATACAATGACAAAATACATGGTTACTTAAAACTTATTCATCAAGTTGAGTGCACACTAAACATGTAATGATCAAGACAGAAGATTAGTAATATATTTTGTTATCAGTACATTTTTGGAACTTGGAGATAAAGTTAATCCCCTCTAACTCTAGTTTTTTTTTAGAAGAGAAATAAGTTCCAGAAATCTTAACAGGTTTTTGTATGACAACCTTTCTATACCAAGTATCACCCTAGTAGCCCTACTTTGAACCCTTTCCAACAATTCAATGTCCATCCTACGGTAAGGAGTCCAAGACTTAGTTAATATGGTCTAACTAATGACCTCTACAATGAAATTATAACCACTTTTGCCTTATACAGCACTTAAAAAGCAAAAAAAAAAAACCTACAGGTTAGATATAACTATGGATTTTATACCATGTCATTCATGAATGTAAATAATATTAATAAGCTTGTCTTTCAATAAAACTGTCTCTCCTTTGATTTTATTTGCACATTTCACATTTGCTATAACCAATATAGAAATATAATGAGTAATTCAACTGGATAAGTAACTTGCAATTTAAACATTCTTTTGCAAGTTTTAACTCTGAAAATTGTTCATACCAGTCCATCCTATTAGTTATTAAAAGTGTTTGGTGACATTATTTAATTGAAAGTGAGTTGGTTCACAGTAGGTGTGGTGTGAAAAGCTTATGACAAATAAGCACAAAAGTGAGTGTTTTATTTGTGATTTTCCATATTTTTAACATAACACATTATGTGGTCTGAGGAATGCTATTTTTTTTTAACATTATTAAATGTATGGGAAACACACTCCTAAAACAATTTGAAAGTATTTTCTTGGTTAACATTTTCCTGTAAATCTTATACCAACATATGATATGTATAAAATTGAATTTCAGTTCTGATATGTTCTACATTTACTAAATGGCCTAAAAGTAAACAAGAAATTATTTTTTCTTAAAACATCCAAAATTATTGATAAATGTTCTATTGCAAAAATCACTGTTACTGCAATAAGTTGATATATATACTAATATAATAAATTTAAACAAATGATAATCTCAAAATGCAAGTTGCAATAAAATCAGCAATGAAGGGTAAAGTAAAAAATTGAATAATAAGAAATACATCTAAATTAACCTTTCTGTATTATAAAATGACTACATATTGTAACAGACAATTAATTACACATGATATATTCTAATGATGTCCACTTTATGAGTACTTTGTTTACTTAATTTTTACATTTAAGTTTTCTTATAAAACTTAAAACTACTTTTTTGTAACAATGGTAGTAATATATAAAATAATTTGTATTCATTTTAAATATTCAATTAAGAACACAAAATTTTAATTATGCTATAAGTGGGTTAAATAAATTCCATCAGATGTTCGATGTGAACAATACAATAGCAAACAAAGAAAAAAAGGCCAAATTGATTAAAACCTGTTGTCAGAATGAGATAGGCTCAAAACAAATTTAGTGAATAAAAAACTTCTCTTCCTATTGGTTATAAAACATCCACTAGCAAATATTGTTAAGAATTACAGACATTATTTAAAAGACAAGATGTGATAGGAGCATGTAATTTGTACCAAATTCAGATGATCATAGAGGGCTAAAAAGAAAATCTAAAATGGGCAATTTGGAGTAAAGAACTGTCATGAGATAGAGAAGATTGAAAATGTATTTAAATATTTACTTTTGAAATAAAGAAATTAAACTTTATATAATATTCATATTACAAATTTGAGTTATAAACTACATTTTAATGCCAAACTTATTAACATGCATTGATAATAAAGTTATATAACTAATTATGAATGTAACTTTGTAAAAGGTTGTGACATGCATACCTTAACCTTGCCCAATGTTAAAGGGTTAAGTGGAAACCCATTTTTTGCAACACATTTAATATTAAGTAAATAATGTTTGAAAAAGGAAAGATTACTACAAATAAAATATTCAGGTATAAAACTTTCAAAATTGTCATAAAAACCCACAAAAGTCTAAATATGAAAGCAACTGACATGAAAACCAGATGAATTTTGTTCAAGAAAGGTATCTATAAAAGAAAATTTAAGTTTATTTTCCAATTCAACAGTAAATTTCATACTTTGATATTGATTATTAAGGTATTGCTTTATCATGGTTATTAAACTAGACAAAAGTGTTATAAATATAACATATAACGTATAATGAAAAGGCTTGAATTCACCTAGACATTTAGACAGTAACTGCCTTTCATAATAACTTAGGAATAAGAGCACTAAAGTAAGGGCAAGACACCATTACTACCCATCTACCTAAAGAATAATTCCGTTATTATTATTCTCAGAATTTCATAAGTAGTTATTCTGCTGTTATGATTATATGAACTTAATGTATCTACAACAATTATGAGTTTAATGAAAACCAAGAAAAATTCATTAGCTTACAAGATCTTCAAGATATCTCATTTGCAATATTTGTTCCTTTATTATAAGATGAGTGTTAATCTCCTGGAAGATATAAAGAATAGCTAACTGGATAATACCTATTATAAAAATATATATATTAAACGAACCAGGAGAGGATTAAACATTTGCAGTTCTTTTTTTTTTTGCAGGAGTGTAGAAAAGCTAGAGCAGGATTTAGTAATCTGTTAAAAATTTGGAAATGCTACCTAATTGATTCCTTTTCATTAGTGTACAAATAAGATTGGTAACGTACTTGAACAGTAGAAGTAATTACATGTAGTACATAGCACAAATTTTAAAAACATGTGCCTATATGTTTTTAAGGATAAACTGTTTCTCACAATTGTGATTATTTCAGGTTTAGAAATTTACAAAGGATTTATGTGCAATAAATGTAGTGATGTATTTCCTGCCTATGAAGAATGTCAGTGTTGTAAAAACAGAAAGTAATTTTTTTGAGGTTATTGATAAAACCCTTAGTTGTAGCTAAGAAATTATTGGAATCTGGGGGTCCTGTTTAGATAAATCTTTAATTCAAAAATAGAAAAGTTATTGTAAACTTGTATCAAACATTAGTGAGGCATCATCTAGAATTGTGTATGCAATGTTGTTAGAAAAAAAAGTGCAGAGACAAGCTTCAAGAAAATGATAATTAACTGAAAGACAATGAATTACACAGTGTAAATATAGTCTTCATTCAACTGTTTGGAATTATGCACTTGGATGATGTCCTTGTAAGTCGACTTGAGAGATGAAAATGGAAATGAAGTATTAGGAGTAACAGGTTTAAACTTTTGAAGCCAAATTATTTAATAAAATTGTGGTAATTCTTTGGATGACTTATCAACTCAACAAACTGTTCTCTATTTTTGGATGTGGGCTGTTATTTCAAAATCATTTAAATATTTTTGAATCAGTACATATCTATGAACAGTCAAAATGAGTTAGTGGGGTTTTGTTTATAGTAGGCAAAGGGTAACATTAATAGGTTAAAAAGCCCGTCACCAACTCACCTTTTTTGTTACACATGAAAACTCATTTATATATAGTACTAAAATTGTGTTGTAAAAAAATCTCATTTTAATAGAAATTTACTTGACTGGAAAACAGACTTCTAGCTTTAAAGAACAAAAGTTATAGAAAAGTATGGATTTTTTGTATTTTATGTAGAAATATGTAATAGAATGAGTACTTACAAACAGAAATGTTGCCCCTTTTTTTGGATAATCTTCCAATATATATGTATGATTAAGTCAAAAACTTTTCAAGGATATGAAATTTTTGCATTTTGTTTTCATACTTTTAAGCTGAGAACATAAAAAAAGAACTATTTTTCGTACAAATTCTTACCTTAGGATGTTCAAACAGACATTTCCTTCTAAATCAATATTTGGATGGTAAACCATGGTTTCACACTTCACTTTTGGAGGCTCATGAGGATAATTGTGGCTAACTTTAAAACTAAAAACAAATCGCCCTCCTCTGTAAAATCCCTGAAAATTATTTTTTTAAATCATAAAGTCCAAGCAGAAGAAATAAATCTACAGAAGTCAAACTCATCATTCACAATCTAATGTAGTCTGTAGTTTTGATCATATAACTGCACATTAATTAACAAACAGTATATGAATGAAAATTGGGGTTAGGTTTAAGTTTATAAATTTTCTATTAATAAATATTGAAAAACATTTTGTTTTGGAAAAAATGTATAAACATACAAAGTAGTTATAGCTTGTATATAATTTTCATGTAGCTAATTAGTACAATTTCCTTTATATGGGAAAAAAATTAATCACAAAGTAAAATATTTTCTCACAGTTGAAAGAAATACAACACTGCAATGAAATGTTGTTGTTTTTTATTGTGATCCTTCTTTGTAAGAAAAATAATCTTTATGTGCAAATATATATATATATATATAGATATATATATAAATATATATGTACTTACCTCATCGGGTGATATGATCAACTTGAAGTTAAGAAGATCATCTGGATCAGGAAAATCTATCTGGCATGTTTTTGGTAGGTTCAGCTCATTTATATCTGGAAAGAACATTTTTCATACATTATATTAGTTAAACTACAGGTATATACTATTTAAATTTATAATTATATGCAACAATGCCTCAGTTTCTGGTTCCTGAAATGATAAAAATACAGGTTATGTGCATAATATGTTCACAATCCCTTCAAGTCTAGATGTAGTCCCAAATCCTGACGAATTATCACACAAAATATTTGTCATTCCGAGCAAATTTTCTATTACTTTCAACTTGAAGAACTTCTCTAAGAAAGGAAAAATCAAGAGATGTGGATCAGATAAAGCCTGTAGATGCAGAAACAAATAATTGAATACTGATATACTGAGATATCAGTAACATGTAAATAAACAATAGTAATAACATTAACAATAACTATTTTAGTGTATAATCTTGATTAAATATACCAATCTACATTTTCTCCCTACTTATAACAGTAACTAATTAAGATATTTTACTAAACATGATGATCTAATTTCTAGGCCAGGATGTAATTACCTGTGTATTTTAACTCTATGATGTCCATGGATGCATCTCACCCTGAGAGAAAAACTGCACAACTGAATTTAGAAATTATAGATTATAAATTTATAGTCATTCTTCAACATATTTAAAAAATATTTAGAGATGAAATTTATTCAACAAAGTTTTATTTATTTAATTTAATACTTACATATGAATATCAAAGAAATTGCAAATTTTGGTTTATGGTTGGCTTCAGTATGCTCTGAAACAAATTAGTTTTAGCCACTTAGGAGAAAATTTTGAAAACAATTGCTCTAATTTGACTATGCAACTAGAATACAAGTGTACCTTAATTTATATTTAGTTAATCACTGTTTCTCAACCTTGGTTGTCATGGTCTAATGTAATTGCCTATATATTAGCTTCAAAAAGTCATAGATTAGTAAATTCAACATGTAATGAAAGCTCTTTCTTTCTGCTCTTTTCAAAACTGTATAAACCAATATGATTTTCAGTTCAGCCAAGATTTGTGTACAGGTCAGAGTAAAGTGATAAAAGCTTAGCTTGGTAGATGTTGCTAGAAGAAAAGATGTTTGTGAATAACTTCTACTACAATCACAACTCTGATTTGATTTCTTAAGATTGCAAAAAGCTTGCTTTAACATGTTATACTTAATTTCAATCATGATTTTACAGTATGATAGAAAAAAAAAATCTGTGAGACAAGATGAGGTACGCTTAGATAAATCATTTTGCACTCAACTGTATCAAGTTTCATTTTGCCAACACAGCCACTGCATTATGCCTCATTGGCCCCAGTAACTGCTTGAATGGGAAATGTAAAAAAACATATAAATGAATATAAAAAACTTATTACATATATTTCTGATTAACAATTAATTAGGTCTGTTTGCTTATAATTTTGGTATGGTGAAAATGTTATTTTTACTGTGTACCAGTAATTGTAAACTCAATGAAACTGCATGGAGAGCTTTTGGATCAAAAAAACAAAAAGTAAAATTACAATTTTATAAAATAAAAATTTTGTAGGAAAGTTTTACAATAGCTTAGGAAGATAAAAAGTAGTAATTAAAATATACAAAAAAGTAAACAATTTTAATTGTTTCTTTTAAAAAAAAGATTCACAATGATATAAGCTGAGAACTCCTGTAAATATCATATTTAGAAATAAGATATTTTATTTTTAGAAGTTAGATAATCTCTAGAAAGTTCTGAAGTTTCAAACTATTCCATCCAGTAGTATGTTTTCACACTGTAATAGAACCATACGACAAGTGCATAGAACCGACACACCTGGTTGTGACAGAGTGAAATAAACATCTGCTTATTCTTTCATAACAGAAAAGTGTTTAAACCATCTATCTTTCCATCAAAATTTGGCACAATGTTATAGTTTTCATTGTGTAGTGGTATAGCAGAGTATAATTCCATATCCAGAGTAGCTTGGAATTGCAGTTTCAAGTGTTTCGAGCTATATTACCTCTCTTAGTAAAAAAAAATTAAAGATAAATAATATTCATTGAGCACAGGTATAAGTACTGTAAATGACTCAAAAAAGGTTTTGTATAGAAAGGATATACTTGAAGACAGTTTTTGGTCTCTATGGGAAGCTCTTCATAAATGTATATACAATATGATTTTCATTGTGGGAGTAAATGTACTGTAGGTTTTGTTTAAATAACTTACTACAACACCAAAAGATTTTAAGAATGATTGTATGTCTTTCTTGTTAAATTTGGCAGTAATGGGAGGTAGTAAGTTATGTCCAAACAACATGGTCACTATTAAAATAAATACATGAACTTTGAACAACTATTATACAAAACAGAAACTAAATAGCTTATAAAATTTCAGGAATGCAACTTTTATTAATTACATATAAGAAGCATCCTAGCAATCTACCTTAAAAACAATTATTGCATACTTTCTTACAACCATGTTGGCTCCAATTACATCACAACTGCTTTAAGACATTAAAGTTTTCACATTTCTAAACAATGAAGAATAATTTCCCATTGTCTTTCGTCATATTCCAAATTATTGTTAATACAATTGTAAAATGAATGCAGGAAATAAACTTAATTTTCAACAATAACTTGAACAAAGAAAATAATTTTTTTTCATAACTTTCAATTAAAGAAAAAAGTAGTGAGAGAGATGCACTTATATATTGACTTGGATAAGACTATGGGTGAAGCCTCATTTGGAGTAGTGTGTGGTTTTCATTTCCTTACATACCACAGAAAGGATATCAAAATAATGGAAAAATTTACAACTAACTCCCAGAATAGCATCTGATCTAATAAACTGGTGCATGAAAATAAACTGTAAACACTTCAACCTTGTTTTCTGTGAAGCAGAGAAATACTAGCTGTGACTTGGCACAAGTGTTTAACACTGCTAACTGTTTACATACGCAGGCACATAACTAACACAGACAACTAAGGCAACTGCCTTAGAAAAAAAATATTTTGTAGTAAATAACTCAGCATCTGAATTACTGTCATTACAGCAAAATGAAATGGGAAACCAGTATGTAATAACTCAATTCTTTAAGAAGTCAACCATAGGTAAGATTGGTAAGTGATTTTAGCACTTCTTCACTTGAAAAAAAATCAATTTTTACCTCAGAAAAAATATATTCCTAGATATGCCCCTCCTATGTGGGGCTTATGTGACTGGAGGATAGAGATTAGAAATGATAAGAATACATTTACACATCGGGTACAATAGGCTATAAACAAAAACTAGCTTTTTTAGGTTCAAACCTATACAACATGTAATATCATAGAATTATACAGGAATGTGATTTAGTAATCAAGCTAGGCAGTTAGTGAAATTTGCTAAACAATTAATCATTTGATCATTAATCGATTATTGGTAACACTACAATTTGATACCCACGGTAGGTATAGCAAAGATAGCTCATTATGTAGTTTTTCACTTAATAACAAACATAATGACATTATTTTAATTACTGGATACTTGGAATAATTGAAAACAATAATAAATGGAAACAACAATTTCAATTAGTGAATTATTTTATGACATTAATCAATTTAATTGTACTTTAAGTCACCGGATATTTGGAAAATCCAAAACTTTAATTGATTGAATCGTGATTTCAATTACTGGATAGTTGGAATAACAGAAAACAGAAGGAATCAGAAACACTAGTTTATCATTTAATGTGATACTAATCAATGTAACCAATGGTCATAGATAATTGATTTTATTCACCCAACTCTATTTACTTACTTTTTTAATCCAAAATTTTTAAATGTCTTAACTTGTAATTATTATTATTGCTTTACTAATCTTATAAATGTTTTAGAGAAATTTACTTACAATCTAGATGATTGGAAGCTTCAGGGGTCAGTGCTTAGACATTTACTTTTTCGTATTTACATTATTGACACTGATAATGGAATTATTAATCAAATTTACTGATGACATTACACTCTTGGAAATTCCCAGCGACTGAGGACACTGAGGTAGTATAGAATGACATGAATCAACTGGTAAGTTGTACAAAATTATAGAGAGTGAAAGGTAATGCTTACAGGTTATAACAATTTGTATGATGTTCAATACATATTGGAACTCACTCAACAATGTGACTCAAAAAAGGATTTCAGTACGAGTCACAAGACAGTGCTTTGTTAACAGTAATAAAACTAAAATAGACATACTGACTGAAAATCAAAAGAGGTGATTATATCTATACAAGTGAATAGTTATGCCTCATTATAATACTGTGTAAAGTTTTAGGTTTCCTTATCTGAGAAAGTATACTGAATGGCTGGAAAGGGTTCAGAGGAGGGCTACTAGAATCATCCTGGGGTAAAAGGGTTGTCTTTAATGGTTAGATCTCTTAAATTATTTTCTTGAAGATAGCTTTTATATATGGAAACATCTGTTAGCTGAGTTCTTGCACAGATCTTAACCCATTAACTACGGATGACAGTTATTTTGGTCATTGAAGTTCTATGGCTCAGCTGCGAATGACAGAAATATCCGTCAGTCGCACATATAAAACTCTATGCGAATGATGATAATTACTATTTTATTGTGATTTATGGCAACTCAGTTTTATCTGAGAGTCAGAAAATGGCAACTGAGCTGCTCCTGCAGCAGTTAATAGGTTAAAAAACAAAATTTGAAAATGGACATTACTAAATGTTTTCCTGCAGTGTTCTTACTGTGCTTATTCCACACATAAGTTGTTGCCTCCAACACACACAGATGCGATACCTACCACATAGAAAAGTCCAGATATTTATGAATTCTCGTGCCAGTGCGAATGTCGTTACGTAGGTCGCACTTCACAAAGACTGCAGGATAGAATTAAACAACATGTACCCACATCCATAAGATATAAGTGTGTGAAAGAAAAGAATTTACCATGTCGCTCCTG
>NW_013666129.1:154350-159751 GCF_000517525.1 Limulus polyphemus
CATTTACTAGTGAACCCGACTTGTGCTGACAACTACACGGATAACGGGTTTAAGATTATTGCAAATGGTCTGTCATCCTTTCATCTCTATATATTTTGGAAGCCACCTTTATTAAAACATATAAACCTGTCCTTTGCTGCCAAAAAGAATTCCTATACAATCTACACTTCCTTCAGTAGGTCTGTGACATTTCCTGATTGTCTTAAAGCATGCCAATCAGTGGTTGCCTTACCGGCCTAAGTTGACCTGACTCATTTTATAAGCTGTACTATTTCCTATAGATAATTTTCCAGACAGTTCTGCTATGATTAGTGTCTGGCGAAAATCTTCAGCAGATATTTCCTTGGCAACATCTCAACCAACAATTGGTCCAGTTATCAACACTATTTTCAAGTTTTGAACAACTAGACTTTCAAGATCTACATATCTACATGTGCCAATGTTTCCATTTATCAATGTTATATTTTAAGATCTGTGCAAGAGCTCAACTAACAGATGTTTTTGTATAAAAAGCTATCTTCAAGTTTTGTATAACAAAAAACCTTTTCAAATTACTTTCTCTTGAGAAAAGAAGTATGAGAGATGATTAAATTGAAGTTTACAAAATTATTTAAGAAATCACAAAGATAGAAGCCTCTGATTTCTTTCTGCTAAACTCTAAAGACAAAAGGATGAGAAAACACATGTTTATGCTTTGGAAGAAAAAAAAAGGAATGGATTGCCTTTCTTTGTGATGTATGCAACAGGAATAGTAAATAACCAAAATAAAATTCTAAAAAACCTCAAAGCCAGCACTTATTATTCATATAGTTAACAAATTTTATCATAAACTCACTTTATTGTCTCCACAACATCCAAAGTCAACCCATTCCACAGGCCATCCACCCTGTTAGAATAATAAAACTGTCTTAGCTGAAGATGACTCTTACCTTACCAAAATCTACACTTGTGTCCCCTAGTCCTACCATTCTCCCCATTAAGTATGAAAAATGTTGATGCATCAACACTATCAATTCCCTTAACAACCTTATACATCTCAAATCAAATCCTCTCAAACTATTATTTTTTCAAGAGAAAACAATTTCAAAGATCTTAACCTATCCTCATATGGCAACCCCTCCATCCCAGGCATCATTTTAGTAGTCCTGCTCTGAACCCTTTCAAACAATTCAATGTCCTTCCTAAGGTACAGAGTCCAAGACTGAACACAATACTCCAAATATGGCCTAAACAGTGACCTTCACATTATAACCTCCTTAGACTTGTATTCAATATTTCTATAGATACAACCAAAAATCCTACTTGACCTACCACTATCAACAGCACTCTTCTCAAATGGCTTAAGAGATTGATCAACCACTACAACAAGATTCTTTTCTTTCATAACATTTTTAAGGTTATTCCCATCCAAATTATACTAATAATTCAAATTATGATAACTCACATGAATTATCTTGCATTTATTATAATGAAAACCCACCTACCATCTATTCTTCCAACTCACTAAATGATCCAAGTCCTTTTGTAAAGTAGCAGCATCCTCCTCACAGCTAGCAACACTCAAGACCTTAATATCATCAGTAAATTTAAGTAATTTATTGACAATTTTTTCATCTATGTCATTGATGTAAATTTAAAAAAAGGTCCTAAGACTGAGCTCTGAGGTACCCCACAATAATCTAGTTTGACTGAACTCCATTGATAACAACCCTCTGCTTTCTTCCATCCAGCCAATCTTCTATCTGATTAGCTAACTTATCCCCTACATCATTTTCTTTACAAGCCTTTTATGTGCCATCTTGCCAAATACTTTGTGAACATCCAGATACACCAAATCTACAGACATAAAGAGCCAAAAGACCCTTGTTTTCCCTCAAAAGTTATGTCTTCTTTTCATTAATTTTTTCCTCCAACTTTCCTAAAAATGCTTACAAGGAGTTGCTCCTTTAAACATTCCTTTGCAGGCACAACTTTTCATCACTGTAAGAAACTGTATGCCACTTTGTCAGTAAATTTACAGTTAAATTTACATTGAAGTACTGATTTTAAAAAGTATAAAAGTAAAAAAATTTACAATTAAGCATTTTCATACATTATACTGAAAAAAAAAAACAAGAGGAATTTATAACTTTTCTTTCTCCACCAACATAAGTATTTAGAGCTCACTTAGAATCTCAAAGTTTTAGTGCTTTGATCTTCAAACCTAGTGTGAATAAAGACGTTCAATTTAAATGTAAAACTAAAAGCCACTGGACATAAATTTTATTCTACTGTCAATCCTAACACAAACCAAATAAAAATCTAATATAAATTAACACCGCTAAATCCAACCCCAGTTGTTTTAGTCTATATCTCAAGTCAAGGTTACAGATCCTGAACTGTAACAGACAACGGATTTAAATTTAACTTAAGGATAAATATGTCTTTTTTGAATTTTAGTCTTACTTGTAAGTTGTATTTGTTGAACTTGAAGTACTTAAAATGGTGAAATACCAGGTCTTGAACTGAGTGATCTAACTTATATTTATAAGTTATACTATGTTTGTATAACTACTAAAACCTCTAAATCTAACTTCTAAGCATCTTATAATTGTGTAGGTTGTAATTAAAATTTTAATAATTCTTCTTTAATAATAACATTAACAGTTTAAGTTTAATTATAAGAAGTTGAATTCTAGAATTTCAGCCTAATACTAATGTTCAAACTTTTAAGCCTTCCCCTTTCTAAATAAATACTTTGTGAATATGCTGGTTGTACTTTACAAAGATAATAATATATTTACAAAATAAATTACACCATTACAATTACATGTACCTTTTGTGATTCTTAGTTGAGCAGCAGAAGCTCTTTTTTGACTACCTGCTGTCCTACCGGAAGTTTCACCTTCCTTTCTCTGCTGTTTCAAAGAGAAAAGTTTAATCATACTTGCAAGAACGTTCGATTACACTTTTTACAATATCAATTTGTAGAATACTATAATAATAACCCTCAATAACTTATCGTATATAGATTCATGAAATCAAGAGAAGTGATATTGACGTAAGCCTAACACTTCACTCTTGTATGAAATTTTTATATTTTATTTCTTTTTTTTTCTAATCTCCTATCGTTAAATTAGAGAACTACTATTAACAAGTCTTTAGTTAATAGTTTGGACATACGTTTAAACTGTATTTCATGGTATTTTTGTACTATGCTTTTTTTTATAGCTTTACTAGTATCAACACTGAAGACCTACCACGATGATTTCATGTTTGGAGTTGTTATCGTATAGGAAAAGGTTGAAATCTTTCTAAATTTTATCTCTGTAAAGAAGGGCTGTGGCGGTTATCCTATGGAATACTTTGTGTTACGTCTCCGTTTGTTAATTGATTTTTCGTAAATTCGTTCCGACGAAACTTACTTAATAAAACTGGTTTATTCTTTCCGAATATAACTTTACCGATACACTCAACTTCAACAATAGCGCTAAAACAAACACTATAACAACGAACGTGCTCAATAATACTTTCTCACTGCAGATCATTTACTCACTGTCTACACACACATTATTATCCCGTCACGTTGTCACCCTCTTTTATATACCAGACTACCCTATATCTAGTGAATGCTAGAGCATTCGCCAAGGTACAGGATAGTTCTAGAAACGTGGCGTGACACTAGTCATGTGACCTCGCTGACGCAACATTTGCCTTCAAGTGTGGTAAAAGCTGCAACATTGAAAATTTTTAAGAGAAGATTGATAGAATAGAAAAAGTCAAAGTTGGATATAAGAAAATATTTTTGTATGTGTAGCTTAGTTTGTTTGTTTGTTGTTACGCGCTAACCTACACAGTGGGCTATTTGTCCTATGCCCACCGTTGGTATCGAAACCCGATTTTTAGCGCCATAACCCTTCAAGCTTACTGTTAAGCCACCAAGTGGCATGCGGTTTGAAGGATGGTTGTAGGAGAAAATAATATAGCTTAAATACATCAAATGTCGTCATTTAGAAACTAAATATCAATATCGGAATAAATATTCACCACGAATCCTAAAAAGTGCCTTAAATAATATTGCAGCACCAGAGTTCTCTCGTTCGTGGGTTCCTTAAAATTATTTAATGAAAATTATCCTACGAGTCTATACTAAGCTGAACTTAACACGTAAACGAAATTAGAAACAAAATTTGGCAAAGAGCTAATCACGTACAACGTCTGACTGACAATAACATAGGCACAACAACTGAAAACATACTCAAAATCTATAAAACATACATATGTCCCATGATACAATATGCCTACCCAGCATGGTTAAATGTAACCAAATCACAAATATAAAAGTTAAAAACAATCCAAAATTCAATAATCACTAAAGCATACAGAGTTCCTAGATGCACAAACACAACCTTCCTAAACAATTATGCAAACATCCCCATATTGTCAGACTTCAAAATAGATCAGTAGATTACTTTCAGAAATTTTTTATCAAAAATACATCACTAAGAACTCTGAAAAACTTTATCATATATGATGAAAGTATAGCTAAGTACCTCTCACCACTAAATCTAGTAAATTCGTTATGTTACCTATGGCCATCTACTCCTGGGCAAATCAGTAACTAGATATAGTGTTAATTTTATTTTAAAAGGGTTTTTATGTGTAAAAATAAGATCAGTGCTGTATGTATTTCTATCGGTATTTATGGAACTCTTTGTGTGAATTAAACTATATGTTGACAACGAACGAAAAAAGCAAAATGTTTACCGGAAAAGAAGAAAAAAATTACATTGTACATTCATTGACAAGGCCTGAAAGGGGCCGCTCGCGTGTGCGAACGAACAACTGTAGCGCACATGCAATGGCTGCATGATGTAATAACTGATCTTCCTAGCTATTGGACCGATTTATATCGGAGAACTAACGTGGTCTTCATCTACGATATTCTAGAATGAAACCGACAGTCAAGGACGGAGGTAGAAGTCCGGGGTGTACCTAATCCTTCCAGGTCACTTGACCAAAAGAACGATCAAAGATCACAGACTGAACGTCCAATAGCCCTACGGACACATTGCCGCAGCCTGTAAATCTTTCCCATGCTCTGAAGGTTGTGGCGAAGACCATCATAATACACAATGTCCAAGGGAACATGGAAATATGTACTGTTGTAATTAGAAACAAGTGCATGCAGTAATTATTAAGAAATTTAAACCAGAATATACATCACAATATTACAGAAGCAACAGCACAAATTACAAAGAACAAAACACAAACATCAATAAAAACATCACTTCTGCCGACACCAATTACAAAATAAACACTTATATACCCGACTTATATACTCCTGCCGACACTCAACTTCAACAGTCGCGCTCTAACAAACTATAATTCACGTCTCACGAGCTCGACTTCAACAATACTT
>NW_013666129.1:160696-177345 GCF_000517525.1 Limulus polyphemus
AGTTGTCAGTGGGTGGCGATGACTAGTTGCCTTCCCTCTAGTCTTACACTGCTAAATTAGGGACGGCTAGCGCAGATAGCCCTCGTGTAGCTTCGCGCGAAATTCAAAAACAAACAAACCTTTCCTTCCGTGGCATCTTCCCTGGGTTGAAGTTGCCAGCATTGAGCTTTGTTGTGCCCAAGTTTGTTACAGTGCCATCAAAGTCCCTCAAACTTCTCTGCACTCTTCTGGCCTTGAATCCTGATGACTGTACCAGCCTTGGTACCTCTGTGCTGGACTTAACATAGGAGCTCTGGCCATTGCATCCTGCATAGTAGAGAGGTGTGCTTGCTTTACTTGTATCTTCAGTTGTGGACTGTCCAAGGCGTCTACAAACTGATCCCTCAGCAACAGCTTGAGGACATCGGGTGGTGCAGTTGGGTAGGCTTTGTGTGCCATACTTTCCAAGTCCTGTGCCAGCTCTTGCAGGTTCTCCCCTTCAGCACGAACTCTAGTCCTAAACCTATCCCTGTAGACTTCGGACTGATTTTGAGTTCCATTCCTGAGTTCTGGAGCAGCTAACAGTGCTCTATAGATGTGCCTGTCGTCTGCTAATAAATGTCCAAGTATTTCCAGTGGTTGTCCCTTCAGGCTCGTTGCCAAGTACACTGCTTTCTGCTTTTCTGTCGATCCATTCATTTCTGCCAGGAGCTCTAATAGTGCTCTATATGCTTCCCATGGTGCCTTCCCATCGAATTCATATGGCTTCCTTCGTACTAGATCACCCCTATTGCTGACACTCATGTCTGGAATGTGACTTTTGGCAGGACTGAAGATGTCTGCATTAGGGTTTAGCTGCGGGGTCTGGAAGGGGCTTTCCATTGTCTGAGGCTGATTAGGTCTGAGGCTAATATAACCTCCTTGTGTAAAAGACAGTAAATCATCTTTTAAGGTATTTTATTCACTTTCAAATTTACTAAGCTTTTCCATTAGTACTTCTTGTTTCCTTTCTTGTCCCAGAAAAGAGGGAAAAAGAATTTGTGTACATATGTGTGTCCTTATCTCTTAATATTAATATAACATTTGACAGTAAACATCCAAAACCGTACAGAAGGAAGGCAGAGGTCTAAATTCGTACTTGGCCTTCCCAGGTCGCGCACAACACGACCGGATACCGATCATGATAAGGCAACGTCCAGTCCATATAATGATAATAAATTACTATATTTCATCCTTTAACGTTTTTACAAAATAAAAACTTGTATACTAACTAAAGTTTGCTGTAGGCATACGTTACAAATGATTTGGTTGTTGTTTAGTGCAAGGCTACAAAATGGGCTATACGTGGTTTGCCCACCACGAGTATTGGAACCCCAAATTTCACCTTGTAAACCTACAGGCTTCTTGTTGATAAAACGACCACTGTTTCTCTTTCCATTATTAAACCTATAGTGTATTAAATATCATGAAGTACAGAAAGACTATGAAGCTGATTTGACTTCGTATCCATGTTTTTGCATGAAGTCACTTATCAAAATGCATTCTTCCTCGATGTCAATTGTCCACACATCATGAGGTCTAGCGAAGTTTTCTAAACTAAAAGTAACTTCTATTTTGCTGTAACCTTATGTACATCTGCCGTTCGCATCAATCCCTCTTCGTTTTCCACCTCTATCGGTAATTTTCCATCTTTCATTAACATATCATGAGGAATAATTGTAGCTGTAAAACCAGTGTCAATCATGATACTGCAGTGTTTTCCTTCAATACGCCCGTGGACTTGCGGATGATCTTTCTCAAATAATGAACTTTTTCTCATTTCTGGTAGATTGAACATGTACCCTTGTATTTTGCCTTATAAATCTAACTAATTCCTATTTTCTTGATATCTCGTTAGCTCTGTGTTGTCCCTTTGATCTAGTTAAGCTTTGTCTCCTTAGCTTGTTATAATAAATGTTGATTTTGTATAGTTTCAGCGGTAGTGACTAGGTTCCCACAATTATAACAAATACTTTTTATTAGTAACTCTTGGGAGAGGTTCTTATTCATATACCTCTTTGCCTGCAGTTCCTGGCAATATGCCCCTTTAACTTAAGCCTAAAACATATACTGTCATTTGGTTTATTTGCTCTATATATTTAACTATTTGTCTGATTAATTATTTCTCTTCTTCTAGGTTATTGGTAAAGGGAGTTGATGTTGCAACACTGCAGGATCTGATATCCCCATAATTTCTAGATGGTGTCTTTATCAGTTAATCTGCAATCTTAATTGATTTTATTTCCACCACCAACTACAGAATTTTCATTAAGTTTGTACATCTACTTTGCTTCAGCCTAATTCTCAAATCCTTCTCTCTTGTGGTATCTATGAATTGGTCACATATCAATGAATCCATAATTTCAAGAAAAGGGTTCAGGTAAAATAATTGGGCAAGCCTTTCCAAATCTTCTGCAAGTTCGGCTAATGTCTCTTCTTTTCTCTTTACCCTATTCTGTAAGTTTGCTCTGGATACTTCTTTTTGATGTGACACTTCAAACCTGTTGGATAATGTGGCTAACAATGCTTGATAGTTATTACAAATCCCAGCTGGAAGGTTACTTAATGTTGTCTAAGCTGGTCTTTTTAGATGGGCAGCAAGATGTGTATAGCTTGTTGCTCACTATTCCATCTGTTTACTTTGGAAGTGATTTCATACTGAGCCTGGTATGATCCCCATACTACCTACTCATCATAGTCCATGTTTAACTGGGCAGCTAAATTCTGGAACTAGATTTAGTAGTGTCATATCCAGAGTAGTCCAGGAATATCATTCAGTAACAGGTGAAACAGCAGTAGTGGTAATAGGGTCGGTCAAATAAATTCTCCTATTCCATATCTTATAGTAGTTGGTGTTTTCAGTTGGAATTCTTGTGGAGAATTTGATAATTGCAATTGATCATTCGTTTTACAAATGTTTTATTCTCTTTCCAATGTTCTTTTTAATCCCAATGATTATGTTTTCTACCTCATTGATTCTTTCTTTACATCATCCATGTTCTTTTGTACTATGCTTTTGACTTAATCAATTTTATCATTACAGCCTCTCCACAATTCTCCAGTCTTATTGCCACCAAAACAATGGCGTAGTTCTCTCGTTGGCGGGCTCTTTTAAATTATCTGGTAAAATCGTCCAGTCTACCGAATGATAATAAATTATTTCTGCCTTTAACGTAAATTTTGCTGTAGGTCAAAGTTACAAATGACGTTAACTAACGTAAAACAAATTAAATTCTTTGTACAAGCTGAACATGAAAGTTAACACGTTGAGTTTTGAAAATAAAAGTTTGAAGTACTCGAAGTTAAACTTCAACTGTGAATTCAATTCTGGTGTTCTTAGAGTATAACAAAACCTGTATTTATAAAACTATTAGAATTTGTCAATAAAGAGTCAATTTTTGTGAATGGTTGTCATTACGAACAACTTGAAGGGGTGTCTATGGGTTCAAGTGTTGCACCATCTTTGGCTAATTTGTTTTTAAGTTATTACGAATAAAAGTGGTTAAAAAGTTGTTCGGAAAAGCTTAAACCATTATACTATAGAAGATATGTTGTTGGTATTTTTGTAATTTTTAATAATAAACCTGATATTCAAGAATTTCAAAATTATCTGAACAATCAACATAACAATATTAGATTTTATCTTTTGAATTTAAAAATCTGAGTTAGAATTTAATTCATCGGGCTTAAAACATATTTAATTCTTTTTCCTCTTTCCATGAAGAAATACAAAACATAAAAGTTGTTTTACAAAAAAATAGTTTTCCTGTACAATTAATTGATAGTGTTATCAGGAATTATTTAAAAGCTTTGTACACCCCAAAAATTACTAAACAGGTTGAAAACAAATAAATAGTTTATTGTATTTTACCATTTACTGTTAACCATTCTTTATGATTAAGAAAAAAATTCAATTTATTGTGAATAATAAGATATATCCACATATTAAGTTTAGAATTATCTTTAAATATAAAGACAGGATTTCTACAACACAACGCTCTTATGGCATATATATATATATATATATATGTACAAGGTGTAACTTTGGCTATGTAGGCTCTACAATACGTTGTCTGAGCTCACGTATTAAAGAGCCTGCGCAAAACACAGCATATAATCAGTCGTCCATCTTTCGCCACTGTTTACAAGACTGTGACACAAATGTCACTTCTAAAAACTTAAACCCCTTGGGGAGTGTAAATGGCAAAGAAATGCTATGCACTGAGGAAAGTTTGTGGATACACAAGATGCGTCCTGAATTAAATGTTAATCAAACACCTTCACCTTTGCTCCTGGAAGATAGGAAGATATAATGGAAGTGATACCTTCAGTTTGGAATCATTTCCAGAGTCAACAGGCGGAATAGCGAACAAAAAACCATTGATCCTGCTACCCATTTAAAATGACCAGCCTTGAACACATTAAGTAATCTTCCAGCTGAGAATAATAAGAATTTTCAAGTGTTAATAGCTGCCTTATCCAACAGGTTCAGAGTGATACACCAGAGGGAAGTATCCAAAATGATATGATTCGAGTCAAATCTGGGTAAGGCATTGCAAAATGTGAGGCTGTAGATGTAGTACTTCGACATCAAAGAACATCAGAAGTACTCACCTTTGAAGAAAGATGTAGAAAGTCCAAAACTTACAATCTCACATTCAAAAATTGTATGAATTGAGCTATAGATGTCTTACAATTGATCAGTGTCGATTGTTACATAACTTATTTATTGAATATTAAGACACGTTCTCCACTGCACCTCAAACAAATAAAATATCACACAATATAGATACTAAATATGCAACCACAATATATCAGTTTGCCAGATGACTTCTAATTGTAAAACAGGCTAAGGCTTTCAAAAAAGGTAGAAGCCTTAAAGGAACAGAGAGTGATAGAACCGAGTACTAGTCTTTCAGCATCATTTGTTGTACTTGTAGAAAACAAGGATGGATCTACAAGGTTCTGTATGTACTATTGAAAGGTGAGTGAAAGGTGAGTGCTTACTTACTGCCCAGTAGTTACTCTCCTTTGGATGCTCTATCGGGATCGAAATAGTTTTCAACATTGGATCTTAAGAGTGAATATTTGCAAGTGGTAGTTGCCAAAGCAGGTAGAGAAATAAAATGGATTGTAGGAATTTGTCATGTTGCCATTTAGATCATGTAATGCTCCTGTTTTTATTATAATGATTAAATGAGTGAGCTCTGTCTGATCTACCCTGGACTCATCTACTTGAAGAAAACAAAATGATAATGCTTATGAAGGGCTAAAGAAGATTCTGAATCAGTGGATGAAAGAGAACCTAAAGCTGGATCTCAAGAAGTATGAATTATTGCATCAACACATGAGTTCCTTGGAGCACTTACACAGTATCCATCGAAAATTGACCCTGTCCAGAATTGACATCATCAAAGGGCCTGCCTGTAATGGCTCAATAGAAAGTAGTAAGCTTATAATGCTAGAAATTATCTTTCGATATCCATGATGGACAGAGCAATAGTTTATTGTGTAGCTTTACACTTAATAACAATTAAACCAAACTGAAGAGCGAGAATGAGGTAAGAAGATTTATTGGACTGTGCTCTCACTGATGTTGTTTTGTAAAATATTTTCATGACATGCTTGTCTTCTATACAATCTACTTGAAAAGCTAAGTATGTCTTGTTAGATTTCTGATTGTGAACAAACATTCGACAGTGTGAAGAAGGAATTGATCACTACTTTACTACTGACATATCCATCACTGAAAGATCTACCCGTTTTAGACACAGGTGGCAGTGATTTTGCAGTAAGACCAGTTTTGTCACAAGTATAGAAAAAACAAGTGATTGCCTACTATCGCATGGCAATGAATGCTGTAGAAGGGTAGTATACAACTGCAAAGGAGCTATTAAGTTTTAGCTGAGCCCGAGTCCCTTCCATCATTATCCATATAGACAAAAGTTTATGTTCCAGATAGATCACGCATCTCTGAAGTGGTTGATGAATTAAGAACATTTATGATATAAATATAATAAAGTTCATTCAGATTTATTTGATAATTTGTATCAAAAATTGATGCAAATGCTTGAAAAAATACATAGAGAAAGAACATGAAGTCCAAAAGAGGTAATACAAATCATTACACCTATTTCTTCTATAATGCATTACATATACTGTACTAGATATAAAGACAATAAATTTAACAATGTTTCTCTTTTAAAGACTCACTTTTCCTCTTTTTTACCGAGTTATGACCGAATGTTCACGTTCTATTTCCCTCCCTTCACCTACAACTAGAATTTTTTTGGATCTGAGCTCCGTCTCTCCAAATGGTTTCTGCAAGGTCTTATAATTAAAGGCTTGAAGTGTAGGGAAAAAAACTTTGCTACAACCCTCCAATTTTCATTGCAGCTTAACTCATGTATATAACCAGTCTCTAATTGTAAAAAAATAAATAAAGAATTCCTCATGATACTGTAAATTTATCATCTTGATGAAAGCCAGTTTAAGATATTTCACTAATATTATTATTCTATAATCAGAACATAATCTTTTGGATGAAATGATAACATTCTCCTCATTAGAACAGTGGCTCTCTAAATCACCTTGCCATTAAGACCAAATATCATTCCCTTTAGTGGGATTCAACTTTTAATGTCGACAAAACAAAATCAGGTTACTTAATTATGCAAAATATTTTATTTTAGATGAAAATCATATATTACCGGTGTTATACAAGACATTTGCAGATTAAACCATGAAAACAGTGTTTACATTTGATCTGATATATTTAATTGATGTTGACTTCAGAAAAATATGACAAGCTATGATATTACAAATTATACAAACTTTCATGTGAAATAAAGTTAAGTTTTAAATAGGTCAACTTTATGGGTATATACTTAAGTAATTAAAAACAAATGAGACATTTCAGTTTTCTTTACCATTTCATTACCTGGCATTGTCTAATCCGCTTACCATGATATATGTCAAATATTTGCTGTGTTACATCTCTGTTCGTTTGTTAATTTCCCGTATAATTTCTTCCGAAAAACTTCAGCGATACAAGTCCTTTCTTAAATAAAACTAGTTTATTCTTTCTCAATACAACTTTGCAATACACTTAATTTCCACAGTCACTTTAACTTAAACACACGCTAGAATTCACAACGATTCACGCACTTTACTTACGGCTTGACTCGATTATCTGTCTCTATATCTCTCTGTCTGCAATTATTCTCTTTATGCCGTCACTTCATTTGCCGGCTTATATATTTTATATATATATAAAATAGAGGGCGCGTAGAGAAGACTAGAGTTGCTACGAACAGACATGATCCTTCTAGAATTTCATGGCGTGTTACTAGCGTCACGTGACTTCCTATGTCGTAACAGCTGTAAGTACCTGTGCGTCTTACTGTACCATGTACATACCTAAATTTTCACAACCAGTACATTTTCCCATCATGGACTCTTCAATACAGTTCATAATTGTTCTTTTTCAACTTGTATAAATTTACAATTGTGCAATAATTTTAGTCTACCTGCATTTTAAATAGAAAATCAAAAGATTCAAATATATATATCCAATTTTCTTTCAATACCTAAAATATTTTTTTCTGAAAACGTACATGTGGATAATTTATGTAAGTTCACAAATCTTATAAAAATAATTAAATAGAGAAATACCAAGGGCACAGGCCGGACTTTTCTACCTGAGTACAGTACACTACAGTAGATTAATTTCAAGACCACTGCAGGAATATACTTATCTACAGCATAATCAACAATTTTCACCATTAAATAGACAATAAATAATTATATGCTAGCCAAATCCTGCTATTTCATGTAAGAATCATTTCATTTTCATCTGAACCTACAAATACACAATCGGCATTGCGCAAAACATTTATACATCTAATACACTTAACCGATATTTCACACATACATTAATGCGTTGTTGCTTTTTTTTGTTCAAGCAACACAAAATACTTTGGGGCACTTGTAGTACATACTGATTTTTTATCATAATGACAATGACAGCTCAAGGATTTTGGACTGGAAGGGGGTCACCTACAAAAAATGCAATCTCTCATGTAATTCTGAGAATGAGTCTATTGACAGTATTAGGCCTATGTTTGAATATTTTCCCAGATAAGCCATAACTCATTACTCATCAGACTAGACTAGTCTTAAACCACACAAATTAACCCTCATTTACTCTTTTATCCATTAAGCGAAGTGGTATGTTTAATAAACTTGACACTAAATGATAACATCAAAAATGAATGTACACAGAACTTGTATCTGTAGACAGTGTATATGAGTACTTAATATTGTCAGCATTTCAAAGTAATAGCTGCCAAACTGTCATGTCGACTTGTGTAGGTGAAATGCCTTCCAAAAAAAGAATCGCATATATACTTTTAAACAAGATGTAAACATCTACACCAGTTCGATGTCGCCAACATGTCCACGGCGATTTCGCCCATTGTAATTCAATATGTTATAAAAAAAAATGGTTTTACTTACTCGTGGAATATAACACCCTTCGCCTTCGACTCTTGGTTACGGTATATATAACACTTAATTGTATAGCTTTGTGTTCCCTTCGTTCTTCCTGGTTGTGACTTAGACGGATGACTATAACTCTCAGCCATATTGCATTGTCTGCCAATTCGAACTTCAACACATAGCAATGGCGACCGCATGTGCACATGCTTCTCAATGATAAAGAGTAGTGGCTGACTAATCTAGTGTTTTTACTTATATCTATGGTTATACTACCTGGCGAAGGGCTTCTGCCCGAAACGTTGCAAGTAATAGTAAAAAAGTTTTTGTTATAGACGTGCGTTTTAACATTTTTGAACACTTTTTCGATTTTTTTCACGTCTTGCGGTCTTTTCAACTGTGTTTATAGATAAGCAATTTTGCATTCTTTTCATTGTACTACAAGAAACAAAAAAATGCAAATTAAAGTTTCAGGTTTCACGTGGTTTATTACGTCAAGTCCTGATAACACATATCTGTTGTCCTCATTTGACATTCTTTCACATATTAACTGCTCTTTTTCACATTAATTAGTAACAAATGTTCAACTAATAATGTAGTATTGTTTCCTTTACCAACAAAAAAAACGAAAGAGTTTCATTTGAATACTTTATCTTTGGTTTTTGAAAGCAGTCTCCATAAAATGGCATCAAAAAAAAGTTTGGTGTTGGAAAAGACACTGATCTGTCAAGAACCCTTGACCTTGCTTAATTTGCATATTATAATGACTCTAGAACTTGATGTAACTTAGCATATGGATAGTATATCTTCATCTGCTGCAAAATCTGTGCAATTCCTGCAGTCTTTGAGCGCCTACAAGGAAAAAATAATTTATTTTATAAATAGAGGGTGCCCTTCATATGGGCTGAACTTTACATGTTAATTTCTCGTTAACGTGCAACAAATTTTTAGTTAAAATTTTTTTATTAGTTGACATGTTATTACCATTAGGAAAATCAAGTTTTCATGTTGCCCCCCCCCCCGACATGGAGTACGAAAATTTCAAAACAAAGGGATTTCAAGGCTTTGGCCCACAGTCTATAATATTGTTCGAAAGGTTTGGACGTCATTGTAAAGAAGTTAAAAAGGGGAAAACAAACTAATGTGTTTTAGTTATGTGGACTGAATGCTGAAATATTTTCACCGGATAATTTAAAAGAACCCACCAACGAAAGAAGACCAATACATCAGTATCATTAAGCACGGAGTGTTTAATATGTAGGGATGGGTCGGGAAAAAAAATGGCCGAAGCATATTATGTATTGATCATAATAGTCTCAAAACTCTCTTATAACTTTTATAAATACCTAACTTAGGTTTTCTAGGATTTCACAAGCTATTAAGACCTTCGGTTTAGCCAAAAAACATCACTAAACTAGAGAACCAGCGAGTACTGTAACAGCTACATTTTCTGCTGATTATTCTGATTCTGGCATCAGAAGGGTTAGCTCACAAAATACTTGAACTGTGGTGATGATTCACACATCAAAATGTTGCATTTTAACTTTGGAAGTGCAGAAGCAGTATAGTATTTCACAAACTTCAATACATGGTGTCCATCAAGCAACTTATCATGCTATGCTAAAACTGCTGCCTTCATAGCAACTGCCATTCATCATAAAATATTCATTGGTATTGTTTTTTTAAAAAAAGAGGTGAAACAGGTAATAGTTTTTAAAATAAGGATGATGTAGGGATAGCAATGCAAAAAAGTACAGAAACAAGGTAGGGATGAATACATAAAACCATACAAAAAGCCCTACATAAGTTGCCACTGAGTCAATATTACAAGCTTATTGGAATTAGCCATTGTAAGACTTTATAGCAATATTCAGTTGTAGATAAAATATTTTGTTACTTATGTAGGGATATTCGTATGGTTTCGTGTATTCATCCCTACATTATTTCTGTATTTTTGGCATTGCCATCCCTACATCATCCTTATATTTTTCAAAATTATTTATTACCTGTATATCATAGAGTTGGTATACTCTATATGTAGAGAGAGCCAAGGTACGTAATAGGCATAATACAAATATGCACGCTAAAAATCAACAATGACAGAGAGCTTTACCTTAAAGATGATTGTCACTCGCTTTTATTTATTTCTCTACCCAACAAACTTCAAAAACAAGGCAAGAAACCATCGTTAAGATTCCAAACCAGAAAGTGACCAACCTATCAAATTGTCATCTTTCTTCTTGTTTCAGTCGAGATAACTCTACAACTACATTATCATTAAAGCCAGCTTAAACCTAAGTCCACTCTATGTGTTTTTGGACAGTGCACGATGTCATCGCTTAGTCGTAATAGCTATTAGTAATTGAAAATAAATTATAATTTTAGTAAAAACGATGTTATAATTACCCTTTAAAGATAGCTTTTTTACAGAAATATGGTGTTCCTTTAATTAAAGTGTTTAAGTACAGGGTAAAATAGGAATTATTATAGGAATAGATGACTGTAACATGTAAAATACTCAATGCTTTGTGTACTATATAGTTGGTGTCTTTCAGTCGAGATAACTTTACAACTATTTTATCACTAACATCAGTTTAAACCTAAATCCACTCTATGTGTTTCTGGGCAGTGCACGATGTCATCGCTCAGTTGTAATAACTAGTAGTAATTACGAAAATATCAAAATTATAATGTAAACTATGTTAATATTATCCTTTGAAGTTAGCTTTCTTTTACAGAAATCTGATGTTCCTTTAAAAAGCTTAAGAACAGGGTGAAACAGGAATTACCAGTCAATAATACGTGAACATTAGATGACTGTAACATGTAGAATACTCAATACTTTGTCCAATCGGTGTCTTTAGAGAGCGAACCCCTATATTTTGTATGAATTGAAGGGGTAAAAACAATCAATACACATAATATTAAAATTTGTTACACACATTTATAGAATACATTAACTATCAGTCAGGGGAAAAAACGTCACAAAATAAGTAATAAAAAGCATTTAGTAAATGTAAAATGATGTAGGGATGACAGTACAAAAAAAGAATGCAACACGATTATTATGTATTTTATGTACTTCCAGACAGCTTGTTATATAGATTGGGCTTCATTAATTTATAAAATACCCTTATACTTCCATCTAAATATTTTAGTTTTTGTCAAGAGTTATCGATTTCATATATTTTATTCAGATAAGTAAAAAAATCCTAACACAAGTTTCTGTAATTTGATTGCCCTTAAATACATATTTGTAGGCTAATTTTAAATTGCTTTAATTCTGATGCTGGCTAGAAGGCAAATGGCATTAACATCAAGTAAATTTATAAAAGTAGACCTAGAACACCTAAAATGCTCTTGATTTTTTAATGTTAGAGAGATTTTGCAAAATATCAAGAAACAAGACTGCAATATGAATGAAAGAATCAGTGAAGCATTGGGTTCAGTTTTCAGTTATTAGAGTGTCAGTCAAAGTGAAGTTTTCACATATTCAGTTACTCAATCAATTAGCATTGATATTTTACGAGTAGGTTTATTTGAACATTAGTCGTAGTACCATGAGCCAGTACATTTCTTTTGAAAGTGAAATTTTTATTGGTGAACTTAGCCCTAGAATTTTATACAAGTGAGAGTAGTCTATAACAAACGTTAAGGAAGGAATAAACTAATTTTTTTACGGCCATGTGAACTGGATTTTATATTATTTTCATGTAATTCAACCAACGAAAGAACACCTTACAACAATATCCTAGGGATATTTAAAAGCATTGTAAGCCTGATTCAAAGACATACTTATTATCATAAGCTATGTTTTTATGTCATTTAAATGTTTATATTTTGTTCACCAGTGGCAGCTTCCGACACCTGATGCGTGTGGCATAATGCCTAGAATCGTGCCTCTTGAAAGTTTTAGAAACAAGGTAAGCAGTGAACAAATACAAATTATGTTATAGATTGTTGAACGATTCAGTAGACTGTTACAGTGGTAGATTATATTATTAAGTTTAGTAACTTTATTAGTCAGTTTATCTGATACTTAAACTTCCTGACTATTGAGCTACTGTTTCGATGAAGAAATAGAGATATGAGAAGAATATAGTAGACCAGATACGATAAGCAAGCAAGTAACTGTTCAGCATTGTTTTTGAAGTTAGAATTATCGTTAGTTCGTGAAACTGTGTAATTTATCAAACCTTTAATTGAAAAATCAACACATATTCGTTATCATTAAGTAGATTGGACTCTGCATTAATGTTTGCTGAATAATCAAAAGAGCTCACACAACAATAGACACGCAAAATAATAATAAAGACTATCAAGATAAATTGCAAAAGAACAGAATCCACAAAGATAGCTAATCCAAGTCACATGTTACCAGCTTTCATTGGTTTTGGAAGCATATTAGCGGGAGAAAGGCTTAATGGTTAGCTTCAGAGAATACTTAATTATATATTCCAGTCTGGACTACTTCTAGAGCATCACAAGTGATTCCCTCGACCTCAGTGAGGAGACGGTAAGGTCGTTCCAGCTTTGTACCATGGCCCACATAAGAGAAAACAACCAAAACGATTTTGTGACTGAATAGTTTAGGGACAGTAAATGAATAAAGAAATACTATATTGTTAATTTAAAAAAATGATTGTACTTTGTTTCATGTTTTATATTATTTATTTCATGATAGTAATATTTATACATTGTTAACTGTGAAGCGCCATTATGTCATGAACCAAGATAGTGTTCATAATAAGGATAGGAAGGAATTGCACAAAATCCTAATAGAATGTTCGCACAAAGTACAGATTCACTTCAAACAATACTTTAAAACCATTACCATTGACTGCTGAGGCTGTACACATATAAAAATGCAGAAAAATAGCACGCATGTTCTTCTTCTTATTATTATTCTCTTGCCAGCCTACAGCAAAAACGGCTTAGTATATTGCACCCAAACCTTTTGTAGAATACTAAATAAGGTACTGCGAATGTCGCAGGTGTATTTAAAAGTAGATTTGTTTCTTCTAAAGTTTACATAAGCTAAAAAAAATAACTCTACGGTAAAAATGTTATCATTACCCTTGAAGTTGGGCCCATCATGGCCAGGTGGTTAGGGCACTTGACAATCTGCAGGTCGCGGGTTCGAATCCCCGTTACACCAAACATGCTCGCCCTTTCAGCCGTTATAATGTGACTACTCAATAGAGTAGCCCAAGAGTTGGCCGTGGGTGGTGATGAATAGCTGCCTTCCCTCTAGTCTTACACTGCTAAATTATTGACGGCTAGCGCAGACAGCCCTCGCGTAGCTTTACTCGAAATTCATAACAAACCAAACCCTTGAAGTTAGCTTTCTTACAGACATCTGACGTAACTTTAAAAGGCTTAAGTATACGGTGAAATAGGAATTAATCACCTAGAATTTCATTTGGTGGAGTCAAAATATCTGTTTCCTTACTTTTTTACGACCCCGATTTGCAGGTTTTCAAATTCCCCCATTTTTATTTATCTTGTTTGCTGACTTTCTTTATGCTCAACTATAGGAAAAGAATTAATTGATATGATATTTAACTTTATATATTGTAATGATAATAACCATAGTAGCTAGCTGATATGGTTCATGATGATTTACTGTAGCTATTGACTATTTGGTCGCATTAGATCGAGATGTAAAATGTTAAGCTGCAGCTAGAGCTTGTCATGGAGACTTGTTCGAGAATATAGTGAGCATTTATAGTTTCTGTGTAACTAAATTCTCTATATATAATACCTAGACTACTCTCACTAAGTGCGTATAAAATTTTCCCAATAGAAAAACAGCCTTTCAAATAATATATATATGTCTAAAACATCGCTTTGAATAAACCCTCTTGTCTTTAAAAGTAACTATTCTACAAATGTGTGTAATATATTTTATTGTTATGTGTATTGATATTTTTTTTCACTCCTTTACTTCATACATAATATAGGGGTTGGCTCCCTAAAGACATTGATTGTATAGTGTACAAACCGTTGAGTATCTACATGTTAGTCATCTAATGTTCATGTATTATTGGCTGGAGCATGGGGCCAAAATAGGGGTTTGTAATTTGAGTAAATAATATTTACAGTATCTCCAGCCTTGTCTCCTGGTGAGACAAAAGTAAGTCTTCATATTTACAACGCTTAAAATCAGGGGTTGAATTCCTCTCGGTGGACACAACAGATATCCCGTTGTGGCTTTGCTATAAAAAACCACACACATCTCCAACCTTATTTATTTACTTTTTTACGATCGCTATTTGCAGGTTTTTAAATTCTCATTTTTTCATTTATATTAGCATTAATTATGTGTCTAGTGCACACACGCATATAAAATTTCGATTTATAAATTCAATTGTTCTAACTCTATTTCAATTATTTTTTTATTCAGAAATATTATGAAAATGATATTTTTTATCATTTATTTTGTCTGTTTCGCAAAGCGTGTATTTGTGTGTGTGTGTTTCATGGCAAAGCCACATTTGGCTATTTGCCGCGTCCACCGCGGGAATCGAGCCCAGGATTTTTGCGTTGTAATTCCGTAAACTTACCATTGACTCACCGGGAGACACTTGACAAAACAAAACGAGAACTGTTCGAACTCACATTCCTGCACAATTCTGAGGAGTCTTGCCTGTAAACAATATAATCATCGATTATTTTAAATCTGTTTGGCCATCGTAAAATATAGGTTTATGCTTGCTGAGAAAGTATTATCATTACAACATCTCATTTCTACCCTTTTAGAACCTAACGGCATGTGATGGGAACAACTGTTAATGAAGATCAGCTTTGAAAATAGGTACAGGCAAAGTTTAACTGCTATTGGGTAGAGTGCCAGTGTAAAGTGTAAAAAGTGGTATGATCAGTAATTTATAGTTTTGTGGAAATGTGATAAGATGTAACTCCTGCAGAAAAGATAAACAGAATTTAGTGGAAAGTTTAGAATAACATATCTGGGAATTATTTTATAGATTACTTAGATGTTATAAGTTCGTTTCTTATAATATAATGTTAAGTTATATAAATTTTTAAAGCCACGGAAATTTTCTTCTATTAGGTCAGTCTAGTTAGGTTAGAAAATTTAGTAAGCAATGACATAATATGTCAATTCCTTAAACTATTGCCCCCCCCCCGTGGTGGGCAGAGCACAAATAGCCCTTTTGTAGCTTTGTGCTTAACTACAAACAAACAAACAAACCTTAATTTATTATTTATTAAATATATTTGGGCCCCTGGGTCTGAAGGCTTATAACGCTAAAAATCGGATTTTGATATATGTGGCTGGCAGAACATATACAGCCCTTTGTGTAACTTTATGCTTAACACCAAAACGAATAAACAAACGAATGTTATTAAATTTACTGTATTCACACAACGTAGCCAAATCAACTGATTTACTAGTTATTCAAAATAAACTATAATTTATTAGATATAAACTGATTTCGATCAAGAATAAGTTTAGTAAAATATATTGTTAGTTAGGGTGACCTGACGCCATGGTGACAGGTCTGATGGGTGATTATCGATAAATTATTGTCAGTGTTTTCTGTATTTTGTACCATTTATGGCGGAAAACTACAATAGGTAAAATGAAGAATCAAAAGAAACACGTCAATGAAGTTGAAAATGATTGCATATGTAGAAGAGAACTTTCTGATCATCAAAAAAAAAATTATGGGAAGAAAGAAAGTGTATTTAATGTTTTTTTTTGTTTTTGTTTTAAACATTGCCTCTCTAAAAACGTTTGAAAATTTCCCAACCTAAAAATTGATAGAAAAAATTAATCGAATTGTATTATTTTTTAAGCCGAAACTAAATACTATTTAATAAATTTTTATTAAGATTCATAAGTTCGTCATTTCTTTCCTCTGTAAGAAGGGGAAAATATCAGAGGATGTCAGTATCAATCCTCCCTGGTCTGCAAAATACCACAGGCTAAGTTGTAAAGAAATATTTTGGTGACATTATCAAATATTTCTTTTTTGTGAACTTTAACCTTTATTTATGCTCTTGACAAAGTGCCTTAGAACTTTGTTAGCGTGGAAATGTAATTTATAAGATAATGAACTTATTGTTATGTCTCCGTTTGTTAATTGATTTTTCCGTAACTTCGTTCC
>NW_013666129.1:178387-180699 GCF_000517525.1 Limulus polyphemus
CTAGAACATTCGCCAAAGTACAGGATAATTCTAGAAAGTAGAGACCGTGAGAATCACATGATCTCGATGACGCAACATTATGTTCAAAGGAACGATACAGTTTCTGTAGTGAAGCTGAGATCAGTGGACTTTCCTTAACCTGGAAATATCTCTCATGGATGTAGGATGCTCTCTAGCACCTTATTATGTCCAATAGGAAATGACGATATGATGTATGAGCCAGGGATTTAAACCATATTCCAGAACCACGCATGCTAAGGATCAGGTTGGTTTATCTGAAACTGGTTACTAAAAATCACTATGATTGTGAAAAATTTGGTCATCCTGAGACTTAACGGAGAGACAGATTTCTATGAGGACTACAGGTTTAACTAACCAGCACATCGAAATATCATACTAGAATAAGTTGCAGGGGATGAGGAGAAGTGAAGGAGTGGATGAAATCCATCAATTGGAACCCTCTCATTGCCAGGTGATGCTGCCAGCAACTTGGTGACTGTTGTAAGAATTGAGGACCTTCTTATTGTAGAGGTGGGTTGTTTAAGCAATCGATTATCTGAAGGCTCGAGATTGAGTGGGTTACTTCATAACGTTTTTGGTACAGAAATATGAATAAAACTAGTTTGTACTTCTTCAAGTTATGAGAGCGTGATTTTTCAAATAGGTTTGTCATAAGACAGTTGTGTTAGGCCTAATGTATTTTTAACACAAATTTCTTTCTTCAACCCTTTACAGTTTTTCGATAAGAAGAGTTTTAACATTATTTTGACAATACAGTATATTTGCTATAACACAAATAAGCCTGCCAACTACACTTTTCCATGAAAATTACTTTCTAAAGTAAGTGTCCTGTGGTCAAGTGTGATGTATCGGCTCTTAACTTTCTGCAGGGAAAGATACACCATATGGCATCACCTAGAGGCGCTACTTGTTCTGCAGTGAACAGGTTTTAGCATGTAGTAGGTCTACTGTATAGTTTACTGTACCGTGGTAATTCCCTATCCTTCAAAGTCCTATTTATTGTATACAAGCTGGTATACTATTAATTGTTGTGTGCAGTACATACGTAGAGTAGTATACTCTGTATTACTTAATATTCGTCTCGAAATTTCTAGATTTTATTAAAAAATGCACACTCTTCACATCAAAAATATTTTTTTTAAACTGTGTATGTGTGTGTATTTTAAACTACAAATTAGTTTCTTATCCAGGAATTACTAAAGCAATATATTGTACATATACAAAACTCCTATTTTGCCTAAACTAAGAGTAATGTGATAAGAACTCTTTCCTAAAGAAACTTCCAGTTTTGTTTTGTTTTAGACTTGTCTACGTTTGTGCTGCACACAACAATTTATAGTCTACCAGCTATCATATAATAAATAGGACGTAGAAAGATAAGGAATTACAGTAGGCCTACTAAATGCTAAAACCTGTCCACTAGGTGATGTTATATCATGTATCTTTTTCTGCAGAAAGCTAAGGGCCGACACATCGCACTTGACCACAGGACATTTATTTTAGAAAGCAATTTTCATCGAAACGTGTAGTTGGTAGGTGTTTTTTTTGTTTTTTCTTATGGTAAATATAATGTATTGTTGAAATGCTGTTAAAACTCTTTTTATGGAAAAATTGTAAAAGATCGTATAAAGAAATTAATGTTAAATATACATTAGGCGTAACACATCTAATTGGAGAGTCGCACTTTCATAGCTTTAAGAAGTTCAAACTATTAGTATTATTACGACGGCGGAAGTCACGCGACGCTGGGTGCATGCGCGCTGGAGTTTCTAGAAGGATCATGACTTATCGGGGAACCTCGCGAGTGTATCATTGTTTGCTAGACGCCCTCGTTTTTAGTATATAAGCCAGCGATTGATAAAAATGCAGATAGATTGAAGATAGGGATAATTGAATCAAGCGAACAGTAGGCACCGTAAGTAAAGTGTGTGAATCACTGTGATTTATAGCGTGTGTTATAAAGGTTATTAAGTTTAAAGTGACTGTGGAAATTAAGTGTATTACAAACTTTGTAACGAAAAAGAATAAACTAGTTTTAATCACGAAGGGACTTGTATCGCTGAAGTCACTCTGAAAGAATTTTTACCGGAAATTATCAAACAAGCAGATACATAACAAATTGGTGTCAGAGAGTGGGACGGAAAAAAAAAAAGAAAAAAGAGATGGAAACTAGAAGTGGAAAATCAAACTAAGACTTAGCAGATTTGATGGCAGCAATACAAGAACAGCAAAAGAAACAAGAAGAACGAGAAAAGAAACGAGAAGAGAGATTACAGCGGTTGTTGGAGGAA
>NW_013666129.1:181699-183944 GCF_000517525.1 Limulus polyphemus
GCAGTACATATTGTGCTAAAATGGGACCCAATCATACGGGACGTGCTCCTATGAAGTTATATCAAGTTGGCGCACCAATGGAAAGAATAGCTGTTGACATTGCTTTGCCCCAAACTCGTGTGGAAACAGGTACATTTGTGTGGTGATGGATTATTTCACCAAGTGGCCTGAGGCATATGCTATACCAAATCAGGAAGCTACAACTGTAGCTTCGGCTATTAGAGATTTCTTCTTCAGATTTGGTATGCCATACGAACTGCATTCAGATCAAGGCCATAACTTTGAATCAGCTGTGTTCCATGAATGCTGTAAGTTGTTTCTCATACGAAAGACCAGAACAACGCCATTTCACCCACAGTCTGATGGGATGGTAGAAAAATACAACTGGACACTGGGAGACAGGAATTGGCAAAGTTTTGTAATAGCCACCAAGATGACTGGGATGTCTTATTCCCTCCACTGTTGATGGCCTATAGGACAGCATAGCATGAAGCCACTGGATACACTCCAGCAAAGTTGATGTTTGGTCGGGCACTTCGGTTGCCAGTGGATCTGCTAACAGGACGCCTACCTTATGAAGAGTTGCCTGAAAATGTTTCAGAATTCGTGAAAGTGTTATCGGAAAGGATAAATAATATTCACCATCAAGTGCGTTCAAACTTGAAAACGTCTGCTGATTCCATGAAGCTATGTTATGAGATAAGAGATCTACTGAAGTGAGCTTCGTACCAGGAGGCAAGGTGTGGTTATATAATCCCAAGAAGACCAAACGGAAGTCTTCTAAGTTGTCATCTCCATGGGAAGGCCCATATGACATAGTGGATCGTCTCTCAGACGTGACTCTCTGAATAAAATGTGGTCGGCAAGGTAAGCCAAAGGTGGTGCATGCCAACAGGCTTTGGCATTATCACAGTCCAGGACATTTCAGTTGGGACAAAGTGAATAATGGAACAAAAGACGCCTCTGAATATGTGTCACCTGAAAAAGCCACTGTCAAAGAAAAATTTCTACCTGGTTTTGAGAAGGGAAACAGTGAAACCCTTGATGAAGTTACTGCCACTGATGTGACTATTACCGACGCTAGGACATTTCCTGATGGAGCAGATGAACCCAACGTGAAGCAGAAGCCAACGAGATGGAGACCAGTGCAGAAGAAGATACGTCCCGTAAAATTAAGAGACTTTGTTGAATTTTAATTTCTGTGTTTGTAAATGCTGTACATTTAATTAAGTTATTGTTAATTATCTATTGGTTTAATGTAAGTGGCTATTGTTCGGGACGAACAATACTAAGGAAGGCGCAGTGTTACGACAGCGGAATTCACGTGACGCTGGTAACACGTAATGAGTATCTAGAACGTTCGTGAAGGCTCAAACGCTCTTCAGAAGCCCTCTATTTCGTATATATAAGACCAGCGAGAAGTGACGGAATAGATAGAGATAGGTACATAATTGAATTGCAGACAGGCAGAGATAGAGACGGACAATTAAGTCAAGCGCGGTAGTAAGTAAAGTATGTGAATCGTTCATTGTGAATTATAGCGTGTGTTTAAGTTAAATTGACTGTGGAAATTAAGTGTATTGCAAAGTTGAATTGAGAAAGAATAAACTAGTTTTATTTAAGAAAAGACTTGTATTGCTGTAGTTTCTCGGAAAGAATTGCTACGGAAAATTAACAAACGAACACAGACGTAACAATATCATTATATAGGAAAAATAATGATACCATTCTTCTAAGAGTGTATGTGCCACCAACGTGACTGACAGTCACTCTCACTGCAAGGCAAGGAATGTTATGTGCATGGGGAATCCCCTGATTGGTCTGTATAAAAGGTACTGTCACTTTCTATTCAATTATGCGCTATGTTACAGCAATATTTCCTGCGAAGAAATATGTGTGATACTCTTAATGAATGAGCTAGTTCCGTGAGTTTCTAGGGCAAGAAGAACTTAATACTTCCTTGGCCGACGTGAAATTTTATATATGTTATCTAAAGGGGATAGAAAACATATGGTAGGCTTACATACTGTAACTTTAAAGGTGTAGTTAAGTCGTACAGTACAGTTATTAGTAACTTGCTCCCGAACTTTTATGTTGTACGAGTTTTGTGTGGTGACGGGTAAAACGTCACAATGGATGGCTCAATTGTAAATTTGAACCACAAGTTGTAAGTTTATGTTTCGATAGCCGCAGCAGACAGAGCTATTGGCTTTGTGCTCAACAGTAATTCCCCCCCCCCCCCCCC
>NW_013666129.1:184018-188502 GCF_000517525.1 Limulus polyphemus
CAGTAGCACAGCGGTATGTCTGCGGATTTACGACGCTAGAGACCGGGTTTCGATACCCGTGGTGGGCAGAGCACAGGTAGCCCATTGTGTAGCTTTGTGCATAAATTCAAACAAACAAACAAACTCAACAGAAAATGAGTAAGACAATGAAACATGTATAACTATTCAATTTTCCCCCGAAGTTTTTGACCACAGCTTAGCACTGATGTTTTAAGCCGAACTGTTAGTTTATTAAAAATAAATATTATAGGAGTATAATTTATTTATCATGTATACTTAGCTACGCATTATTTGTTTTTAATAACACTTTTGGTTTCGTTGTTATTTTTAACTAATTGTTTGCTAAAATCCGAGATATGAATTGCTTTACAGGTAGCGGTAACATGTTTATAGCATTTATAGTGGAAAAAAATAAATTGCGTCAGGTTGTGTGCTTGATTTTTTGGAGTATGTATGGAGAGGTATGATCAACGCAGTTAGGTACAAAATTTTGTATTTAATTTAATTCTACAATTCAGATTATACAAGGTTAGTAATAAAATGTATGTTATTATTAATGGTTGTTTATTTTGTTGTTACTTTCATGTGTGTTGCTTTGTAAGAACCATTGTAATTCGTTTTATGACGTCCAATTCATTACCTAGCCTTGCTCTACTCTAGCTAGAGTGCGAGTCTATGCTGTAATCGTATTTGTGTTTTATGTAGGCTTAAAGTAATATAAATGTTACTACTACGAGTATTACAATTACCAACAAAACTAGTAGTACTATTACTATCACCTGTACACGTAATTACATTATACTGTCAATAGGACAAACTATGTGCATGGGGATATACTATACATAATAATTGATCAAAGTATTGTGAAATAATCGTATTGAATTTAAATACATAGAAAAAATGTAACATGAGCATTGTTCTTATTCTTGAACAATGCTCAGGGACTATATTTATACTTAGCGGCGAGATACCTAGCTGCCAGGAACTTTCTTTCAGTTTCAAAAATATGAATATTGATGAGCTACAACAACAATTAATAATAATAATGATACCAATAATTCCAAAAAAATAATATAATCATAAATTATATTTATATAATTAATATAAATTATCATATTGGAAGCTTATCAATATTTATGATTATTGAATAATTTAATTCCGGATATCTAGTATTTAGAAAATGTAGCAAACAGGCATGCTGATGAACACTAAACAATAATGACATTCGTTTTTTTGTTTTTTCCAGTGCAAAAGTTATATTCAGATCGTTTCATCAAGCTTGAAGACAAATCAGTCCCAAAATTGCTTAAGTCAAGTTAGAGGGTGATCATAGCTAATCAGTATTTAATATTTTTGACTGCTGGGTATTTAGCATATGAAAGATTTTTCCCAGCTGCCAAGTATTTAGCCACTGTAATACTTATAAAATCTCAAATAATAAATGTGTTTTAAATAGTGAAGCACAAAAAATGCATTACATATCACTTTGATTGATTTGTGTCTTTATGTTAATTAGAAAAGAGTATAGCATTTTTAGTAGCAGCAAGTAAAAAACCTGGTTGGCTCTGAGTATAAGGAATAAAATTAAAGAAAAGCATCACAAATTTTAGAAATTTATATTGACTGGTTTGGTGGGAGATTTAGAATATTATACAATATCAAGAAAGTTGGTCAAACAAGAAGTTAGGACATTTAAAAAGGATATATTATAAAAGGTTGGCTAAAGATGTAAAGATTAACAGTAAGAGTTTCTTTAAATACTTTAATGGTAAACATAATGTTAGGATTGGGTAGGACCTTCTAAGGATAATAAAGGGAAGGTTTATATCAATGTATGTAATGATTATAAGATAGTTGGGTTATTAAATTCTGCTTTTTCTTTAAGCTGCTACATAAAAGACTCATAAAGAACATTATCTCTAGGTGTGGAGGATAAATTGGCTAATTGAATAGAAAAGTGGCTGGATGGAAGAAAGCAGAGGGTTTTTATAAAAGGAGTTCAGTCAAACTAGATTAGTGTCACAAGTGGTGTATCTCAGGGCTCAGTCTTAGGACCTTTGCTCTTTTTGATTTACATCAGTAACATAAATACAAGAATGAAGTTTTGTATCAAAAGAACGACGTCACATCGTAATACTTGAAAGTGGCTGAGAAAGTCACTTGGGGGACATTTTGAGCTTTTGATTGGTTATTCACATGTCATAGAAGTAAGTGTATATAAGGGAGTGTTTCCAAAAATGGAAAGAGGTGAACGGGGCCAATGTGTTTGATTCAGTACAGGAGCGATATCTCAGCAAATAAAAAAAATAGGAAGCTCTTATTTTATATTCTAGCTTTTCAATATCAGTAATTTGAGTTTCTAACTTGTACGAAACTATAGACTTTATATTTTGACATAACAAACATTTAACTTGAACCAGTGCTGCATTCAACATACCACGTGACACACAAAAATCAATGTTTAAGTGTGTTTTTTAATATTTACTTTTAAATTAAGAAATTAAATAATGTATAATACTAAAATTTTAATTATAATCTACAGTTTTATATCAAACTTATTGACATAAATTCCTAAAATAGTAGTTCAATAAAATTTTGAATGCGAGTCAACGAACGAAATGACATGGCCTTTGACCTGTCTGGAGAGGTTAACTAGTCTTTCTTTCTCCAACCCCTAATGCTCCCACTGGCTCATTGGTAAGTGTATAGAGTTGTAATGCTAAAAACTGGGTTTTCATACCCATGGTCAGCACAAAACAGAGTACCTATTGTGGAGCTTTGTGCTTAAAAACAAAACCAAACAAACAAACAAAAAAAAGAACCAACCCTTACCAATGAGATATTCCTAGCTAATCTTCTGTGTTGAATCTTATTTAAGGCTTTGTGAAAATCTACGCTTGCCATATCTACATCCTTTTCCTCTTCAAGATAACAGTTAGTAATCCTAAAAAGAAGTAAAAATATTTATAATGCCAAATTTCTCTGCAGTGACACCATGTTGGGTTTCTTATGTGATATCATATATTGATAAATGAGTTTGAAAGCTTCTTTCTTCAGACTCTTAGAATTTTTTCTAGTACAGAAGGAAGACTAACTGGAATATAATTCACAGTTCAACTTTTATCCATACATTTTAAAATAGGAATAACATTAGTTACTCTCCAATCATCAGGAACCTTCCACTGCCTCTTGTCCTACCAAAAATGAGAGGCTCGTGTATCTGATATCTGATATTTAAAATTGTGAATTAAACCTTGTCTGATCCTGGTGCAGCATATTTCATCTCCGAGTCTTTCTACTAACCACCAAGAGATTGATATCTGTATGATACAGATTATTTCTAGTATTTCCCTTAAATACTTTATGTTAGAAATGTTGCTAATATGTTACGCTGCAATTTAAAAACAGAAGAAAACACTTAAAATTTCAGTCATCTCGTAGTCTTCAAACACCTTGCTATCATCTTTCTTTAAGGGCTCAATTCCCATTTTAACATTTTGCTTATCTTTCACATACTTTAAACTCTTGCTGTTAGTTTTAACATTATCAGCCCCTCGATGTGGATTCCTGTACGTGGTGAGGGGACTTCCCAGGGAAAGTTCTGTATTTTCAGTTACTTTCTCTGGGATCTAGACATCAGGAGAGGATCCTGGTGATTGAATGGTGTCTGGGGCACTGCAACACACCACTTTGGTTAAGAAGCTCCGTTCTGTAGACATCTTGGTCGAAACATCCACAGCTAAGCACAGTGAACTCCTCTTGAATTCAAAGGCCATTGGGGATATACCCATTGAGGTTACTCCCCATGCTTCCTTGAATTCCTCACGAGGAGTTATTGTTGAGAGGGACTTGAAGTCTATCCCCAAGTCTGAGATCCTTGCTGGTTTCTCCAGCCAAGGAGTTTCAGCAGTTCGAAGGATCTCCTCTCGTCAAGATGGAATTATGGTGCCGAACTCAGTTTTGATTTTGACGTTTTCATCACCATGTCCACCTGCCACCGTTAAGGCAGGTTATCTGAACTGTAAGGTACGGCCCTATATTCCCAACCCTTTCCGATGTTTTCGGTGTCAGCGGTTCGGTCAGTCAAAGACATCTTGTCGTGGTTCTGTGAGGTGTACTTTAAGTCTTGCCCTAAGTGGGTGGAGGAGAAAAAGGTACAGCATTTGAAGACTTAATAACATCTCTTATTCTGAGGCTCAGAAGCTATTGTTCACTACTACATCTCGGACAGTGCTTCAGTGGGAGCGCAGGCGGACCTTTCCGTGCCTCCATCTGAGTCTTTTTCATGCCATGTAGGTGTCTCCTGCCTTCCATGGATAATAGAGTTGATAGATCTACATCTACTCCAATCTCTGTCCCCACTGTTCCTTCCAGTGACTGCCTGGGTCAACCTCCTTGGGCACCAGCCTCTGGCCCGTAAATGCAGGACGATCATTCAATCACGTCCTTAGTCATTGGATTCTCACTCTGATGACAGAGATCTG
>NW_013666129.1:188786-191095 GCF_000517525.1 Limulus polyphemus
CCCTTTTTACTTCTGGGAGACTTTAATGGACACAACCCCCTCTGAGGTGGTGCTGATATTGATGAGAGGGGTCGTTCCATAGAGCATATGCTCTCGTTGACCAGTTGCCACCTCCCTTTTTACTTCTGGGAGACTTTAATGGACACAACCCCCTCTGAGGTGGTGCTGATATTGATGAGAGGGGTCGTTCCATAGAGCATTGATGCTCTCGTTGACCAGTTGCCACCTCCCTTTTTACTTCTGGGAGACTTTAATGGACACAACCCCCTCTGGGGTGGTGCTGATATTGATGGGAGGGGTCGTTCCATAGAGCATATGCTCTCGGATCACAACCTTTCTCTCTTCAATACTGGAACATATACTTATTTTCATGCACTTAGTCAGTCTTTTACTGCCATTGATCTCTCGATTTGCTCCCCTGCACTTTTCACTAGCTTTTCTTGGATGGTCGACAGTGATCCACAGGACAGTGATCATTTTCCTATCATACTGAGAGAGGTTGGCCATGGTTGATGCCACCCGACCTGAGTGCCACGGTGGAAGTTGGACCAGGCTAACTGGCCATCTTTCACCTCTCTCTTTGAACTTGATCCTGCCTTCGTTTGTTTGCCATCAATAGACGACTGTGTGATTGCAGTAACTGACTGTATTGTCCAGCTGGCAGATCATTTTATTCGTAAGACCTCGACACGTTTTTCACAGTATCCTCGTCCATGGTGGAGTCCTGCCTGCCGGGAGGCATGGAAGGCTCAAAAACGGGCCTGGGATACCTTCCGACAGTATCCCTCTCTTTTTAACCGCATTGTTTATCAGCGGGCCCATGCCCATGCACGGCAGGTTCGACGTCAAAGCCAAAAGGAGTCTCGGATTAAGTTCACTACTAACATCTCTTCTACCACCAGTTCCAAAACTGTATGGGACAAGATTCAGAAAGTCACTGGGCGGTATGCTTCCCATCCCCTTTCCATCTTGCTCTCCAATGGCCAGGAAGTTGCTGATGTCCAGAGCATTGCTGATGCTCTCGGCCAAAGCTTTTCTCGTGCTTCTAGCACTTCTGTTTCTTCCCCTGCCTTCTTGGCCATAAAGTCTTGGACAGAGCGATCGCCTCTTTCCTTTCGGGCCGATCATTTCTATGATTATAATTGCCCCTTTACACTGGTGGAACTCAAACTTATTCTTCATCAGTCTGATAGTACATTGGTCGGACCTGATGATGCTCATTATGAGATGTTGCGCCATCTCTCTCCTGCCTCTCTTGCTCTACTGGTTATTTTTTAACCGGATCTGACAGGAGCATATTTTTCCTGATGCTTGGCGCCAGGCTATTGTCCTCCCTTTCTCTAAACCTGGGAAGAATCCCAAGATTCCTTCTAATTATCGTCCATCTCTTTGACTAGTTGTGTTTGTAAGGTCGTAGAGAGGATGGTTAATGCTCGTCTTGTTTGGTTCCTGGAATCAAACATGCTCCTCTGGCCTACACAGTGTGGGTTCCGTCAACAGCACTCCACCATGGACCATCTGATTTGACTTGAAACATTGATAAGGGAAGCCTTTCTCAAGAGAGAACACCTTCTTTCTGTGTTCCTCGATCTCGAGAAAGCTTATGACACTACGTAGAGGTATGGAATTTTGCAGGACCTCCACTCCTATGGGTTGCGTGGCCATTTACCCATTTTTATTCACAACTTTTTACTGAACAGGCGATTCCAAGTCCATGTGGATTCCACTCTTTCCCATTCCTTTCCACAGGAACTTAGAGTCCCTCAGGGCTGTGTCTTGAGTGTCACACTTTTTTAGTGTTAAAGTTAATGTCATCTCTACAAATCTTTCTCCGATTGTTGCAAATGGGCTCTATGTTGACGACTTCCACATTTCGTGTCAGTCGTTGAACATGAGGTTTATTGAGCGGCAGCTTCAGACTGCCCTCAATCGGTTGTTGACATGGACCACTGCAAATGGTCTTAAATTTTCTTTTTCCAAAACCGTTTGCATGCATTTTTGCCGCCAACGGGGTCTCCACCCCGATCCCGAGCTCCATCTCAGCGATATAGTTATTCATGTGGTCACTGAGGCAAATTTCTTGGGGCTTATCTTTGACCGTAAGCTTATCTTCATTCCACACATCAAGCAGCTACGTGTCAAGTGTGCAAGGGCTCTGAACATCCTCCGTGTCCTCTCTTCCACCTCTTGGGGTTCAGATCGATGTTCTATGTTCAGGATCTATCGTGCTCTGATTTGATCCAAACTGGACTATGGGTCTTTGGTCTATGGTTCTGCCAGGACATCAGCCCTGAAGATGCTGGACCCCA
>NW_013666129.1:192095-204377 GCF_000517525.1 Limulus polyphemus
TTTATCGACATGTATTGGTTTTAACTTGCTGTTTTTTTACATTTTACATTAATATACTTTCCTTATTTTTACCGGTTGTTTGGCGCAGATAGCCATGCTGCTTTATGCCATAAAGCACCAACCAACCAACATTATCAGCCAGGTGTTTCTTAGAAGCCCTTTTGGATTTCCTATTTTTGTTATATATTTTTTAAACCAAATCCCCAGTTTTTTTATAGTGCTATAAATCTTTCACCTTTTGTCAGTTTAAACCTATTAAAATTATGGTTTTTGGCCCTGATTTTTTTCCTATATATCTTTAGCAAGCCAGTTAGGTTTCATCTTCTATGCTACTTTATTCATTATTGTTATAACTACCCTGACCTTGTATAAATCCTCATTGACATCTATCTAATCAAAAGGCTTCTAACAGTTCCCAGCTAAAACTAAGAACTGATTGTTACCTGTATAGATTCAATCTCTTGATTATTGTTTATGATGTCTTTAGTCCCAACAGGATGCAGCTCTTTGTTATATAAAGAGCCATCCCAATTTCTGTCTTAAAATGTCTATCATTATCAAATAACTTATAACCTGGAATTATAAAATGTGTATTACTAATTTTCTTAGATCTAACCAAGTTTCACTAGTTCCAGTTATATCACCTTTTGTAATTTCATCTTGAACCCTGAACTCATCTATTTTGTTCCTAATACTCCTGATGTTAGAGTAATAGCAGCTAAGATTATTCATGCATCTATTATGCTTATCTTGAAATATGAATGACTTATCTTTAAAACTGTTATTTAACTTGTTGTGCTGTACATTGTTTTCCTGTCTCCTCAATGTCATAGCTATCCCATCAGTATTTTTATTCTTTATTTCCCAAGCTTTCTCACCATTATGGAAGTTTAATTTAAACCATTATTAATGAAAATCATGAGCACTTCCTTAAATATACAAATACCTAACCTGCTTAACTGAGCCCATCTTTACCACATAATTCACATAATTGGTAATCTTTCATTTAAGCCTTGGCTCCTGCTAACTAATTCATTCTGCAGTTAGTTTAAGAGAGTAATCCTGAAAGAGTAAATGTAAAAAATAACATACTATACTGTGTAAAGTTGACTATATATAAAAAATACTTAACCATTTGTCACCTTGTTCATTGCACACTTCACAGCCTTAAATGGCCTAAAGTTTATGTCCTCTCCTCTTTTTTCTTCTTCTTTCATTTATAGATAAAAAAGAATGTCTAGACATCAGAGTTGGAGCTTGGACTGTAAGGTTTATGTTGGCAACCTTGGCAGTGGGGTAGCTAAACATGAATTAGAGGCAGCATTCAACAAATTTGGGCCCCTTAGAAATGTATGGGTTGCTCGTAATCCTCCTGGATTTGCATTTGTTGAGTTTGAAGATAACAGAGATGCTGAAGATGCTGTTCGAGCAATGGATGGAACGTAAGTGGTTTGTTCATAACTATTTCTGCAATAATAAATGTTAGTACTTAAGGATCACATTTTTATTTTGTAGTCTTCCTTAGTTTTGTCTCTCAAAAATCTAGTTACTATTATCATGTGGCTCTTATTTTTCTCTTGACAACTTAGCCTGCAGTCTTGTGTTACAGGGTACTCTTCCCCCAGTCCTTTTACAGAATTTACCTTTGCTGTATTTTTGATCTGGTCATCAAACAGGCAAAAATTACAAAACTCGTAATCCATATTTACAATCCATATCTGATGTCATTGAAGCAGAATTCTTTCCACTGTAACATAGCCAAAATCCACAAAAATTTGCTTTGGGGAAATTATGTAACATGCAGATACGTTTGTTGATGATGACTTTATATTTTACACTATGTTTGATGAGTTAGCATCACAATATTAAGTATCAATGTTTTAGAAACAAACGAGCATTCATATCTTAGTGTAAGCTCAAATTATAATACTTTATTTAAAAAATATAAATGTATTAAACAAATAAATAAAGAAAGAAATATAAGGTCGGAGAGAACTTAGTAAGCAAATTTCTAAAGCATAGAAGTTAGCATTCTGTTGTCTAGAATATTTAAGTAAATCAATAGTCTTATATATGAAAATTGATTTATCAGCATCAAACATTTTACAAAAGCAACGTTCACATTCTGTTACAAACAACCACCTTTCTGCTGAAGTAGTTAATGCTACAATTGCACTTTCTAGGATTTTCAGTATTATCGCTCAAGTGACTTCAATCTGCAATGGCTGGAATCGTTCTTAATCTAAAAAAAAGACACTAATTTGATATATCGTTGATATACATCCATAATATATATTTTACCCTCTCCTCTAGTGAGACCTTGATACAATTGAAGTGTGCTAAAAATGTGAATCACATTGCAATACCAAAATTATTGTCGTGAATAAAATGTGTGTCATTTGTCTGAAAGGTTTTGAAAATGAAGGAGCTATATCTACTGATAAGAAAATAGTCATGATTAAGAAAGGATTGGTTGCATTTCAGCCGACTTAGAGGTGACACAAATTTGACTGTGCTTTTGAAAGGTATATTAGCTAAGCCAGATAAATCTATTACTGTTCCCATTCACCAAATTTGTAGACAGAATTGTACAAGTCATAAAATAATTAAAATATATGTATTCAAGGAAGATGCATCAAATTGTAAACAAAAAAAACTGCAATCAGAGAGGGATTGTTTTGATTGGAAAAGTGATTGTTTTTTTACAAATTCAATTTGCACTGATAGAATTTGAATAATCCATACATTAACATTTTCAAAAAAATGTTCTCACCATGATTAAAAAGAGGAATGACACTTGGGCTGTTGAAGTAAAAGGGCAACTTCAGCAGTGTTATGATTTTGTTGTTGCTGAAGGCCTGCCATTCTTGTTTCATGTTGGGACAACCTTTACAAGAAACAACAGAAGTTCAGCAATCAGTTGGATGGCCTGAAACTAAAGACATGATGGATGTTTTCAATGAATTGTGTCAGTGACTTGAATCATGTAGTGATGTTGAACTGTACACACTGAATGACCTACATGATCAAATGGCCCAAATCTCCATTGAGCATGACATTAACAAAATCCATTCCAGTAAAAGAATTAAACATAAACTACAGGAAAGATATGGTGACCACATGTTTTTTCACTGAAATAGAAGGAAAAGTAACATGGTATGTTTTCGTAATATGGCTGATTATAGTATCAACGACAAATGGTGTGGTGACAGAAAAGAAATAACCAATGACAATGCAGAGAGGATCATAAAAGCAGCATGTAAAATCATCAGGTCCAAATTTTGACATGAAGCATACATCATGGACTCTTACCCAACGAATAAGGAAAGCAAAGACATGAAGTTAGGCAGAGAGTGGATTCCACCTTTTTTGAAACTAATGATGCAAACATTACTGTCATCAGAGATTAAACAACTTAGCATTGGCTAGTGCATTATACATGCATCCAGACCACGATCTGTTATCTTCCAGTCCTTTTGGGGTTGGGTGTCGAACCAGACAGTGTGTATGGATCAAAAATGGTTGATCAATGAACCAGCAAGATTGGGATTTTCAATTTAATACAATGAAGTACAAAGGTACAAGCATTCTGCAATCCAAGATAAAATGATTGAAGACACCTTGCCAGTAGAGAGCTTTCCTGGAAGTTTCATGCAGTGGGTTGCAGATAATATGAACCATAATGTAGCATTAATCGATGACACGGGAATCATAGCAGCTTCAAAAGCAATAAAGTTTCATTCTGCCTCAAAAAAAAAGGCTATTGCAAGACTGAAACGAATATCAGCTAGCGAGCTTGTGAGGGCCAAAGTAATTCCTATTATTGTGTATCAAATGCCAGATACACCTGGATTGTCTTCCATTGTATATGTACCTCTTCTAGAGCTCCAGGTTCCATACACATTACCAACAACAGTTTCCTTTGACCTTCTGTAGCTATCAGAGCTTATATCACAAAATAGGTTGGAACTGAAGTCCAGCTGGTCATGCAAGATGTCAGGAGTGGTGCACAATCATCAAAGTCTGCAGTTAAGTTCCTGCCTATCATGAATTTGAATCCAGCAGATGAAACCTGCATCTGTTCCACACTGTTGTATGTTCAGGACCAAGCTCTCAAACTCAACATCGAAGTTCCTTGCATAATGTTTGACCAACCATTGTGGATCAAAGCTGTGCCTATAATCAAAACAAACTCTATGAACACGGTGTGTCGTTTAGGGCGATTCCATATGCTTATGAGCTACCTAGGAAGCATTGCGTCAGTGATGAGTGGGTGAGGACTAGTGCAGGCTTTAGAACTGAACTATGTGTCAAATGTAGTGTGTTACATGCTAACCAGACATGCTGTATTTCATGCATTAAGAGGACATATGCTGATAGAAGCAGCACTGATGACAAAGTTGTTGTGTACAATAATGCCTTGCAAAGAACAGAAAGTGTCTGAAAAAATGACAGTTGTACCTGATGAAAGCATCTCTGACCCTCTATGTTTTGAAAACGATAATGTTGATATACTGGTTGATGACACACCTAACTCTCATGATGATCAGGAAGTAAAAAGCCCCAAAGCTCAAGATGAGCCAGTGTATTGCAGAAAAAAATTCCCCATTGAAGAGGTAACTTCATCCATAGAACTTGGAAAACTATAAATGTCTCTCGACAGTTACAGGAATTTGCTCTCAGAAAAATCAAGAACAGCAAAACGATGGCTACAGTACATGCAGTATATTGAAAGAGTCAGACTGTTTATACAAGCTGAAAGAACTGGTGATTGGCACCTGCATCTTGTTGCAGTGAGCCATATGATTTATTTGCTTGCAGCTATTGGTCATAACAATTATGTTAAATCTGCATGACTTTGTCTACAGATGATGTCACTTGCTATGAGAGCACCCTTGGTTATACAACAAACTCTTGAAGCATGACTACCACATAAGTCAAAGATTCAATAGATACTGAGCTGGCCCGTGGACAGACCTAGTGATAGAGTAAGTCATGATTCAATTAAAAGTCATAGAGGGTTGACAGGTGGGAGAGGTATAACGGAATCAGTTTGACATACCTGGATCTATAGTATGCATATCTGTGCCAGTTTCCATGAATCAGTGATATTCATGACTGATACACAACACATCAGTAGTGAACTTAATGTAGATCTGACAAAGTCAAGAATGAATCTTGACTGCAATGATGTTTTGAAGACCATAATCTGGCGTGACACATTCGATCCCTTTTATCCCAAGGAATCTAAACTTCAATGTCTTGCTACTAGTCTTACCACTGAAGCACAAGATAGAATAAATTATGATGATGCTGATGAAGTCTGAGCCAAATTTCAAGCTAAATTTGACAACAAAAAAGTATTTGATGTATCAATGAAGAAAACAGACCAAGTCAAGATCCTGCTGGGTCTTCAAAAAAGGAATCAAAATTTGCCACAGGAAGTTCACATCAATGCTATCAATCTTTTTAATCACCTGATAACTCTTGTTGAGAACTTATAGCAAAGCAAGCTTGGCTGATTTTCTTGTGCAAAGAATGGCAGAACCTCTTGCACCAACTTGAACAAAGTTTTTTCTCAATGGTGGAGCACTTTTACATTGAGTGAAATGGGATACCACTGGATCATATCACCAAGTATTTCAGTATTATCACAGATATGTTCACACATGATATGGCTGAAGCCTTATAGTTCTTGATAGTTATTGCAAAGAACAGTTAACAAAAGATCATGAACGTATGTGAAAATTGAAGAATCTGTCACTGAGGAAAACAAGACCCAGTTCATTGCTATGCTGGCACTCTATCTAACCTCTGATGGACACGAAGTAGTACATGCCAAGAGTGATGCCGATACAAAAATTGTCTCGTGCAATCAAGCTTGCTGAAAATAGAAACAAAACAGTAATCATTGTTGCTGTTAACACAGACTTTCCGATATTGTTCTTGTACCACTTCCAACCAAGGATGTCTGATATATTCCCTAGGTCTGAACCAAAAAGAACACAAATGAAAGGTCTAAAACTGTACAGTATCCGAGATATCTGAAGTAATATTGAAGACAAAATTCTTCAATGGCTTCTCTTCATTCAAGCTTGGGGAGGTTGTGACACAACATCTGCTTTGTATGGTCAAGGAGAAGATGCTACTCTGAAGAAGATTAATAATTCTGAAGTAAATGCAAAAATGTCCTATGTTTTCGAAACATTTGATGCTACACAAAAAGATGTTTCAAAAGCGGGTTTGGCTCTGCTGGTGCTGTTGTGTGGGGGCAAAGAAAGTGAAACCTTGGACACGTTGCAAACACAACATATATGAGGATATCAGCTGCTGGAACTTCAAATCTTCTTCTTGAAAAGCTGCCTCTGACAGAGCTTGCAGCTCACTTCCACTGTCTCAGGGTACATCTGTAAATGGTACAATGGAAAAGTCTGATGTCACATGACATTAACACAACCCTGTGGGGATGGGAACTAGAAGGTCAGAAATTTATACCAGTGCAAACTGACTTGGAAGCAGGAACACAGGATATCCTGAACATGATTCACTGCAAGTGTAAATCTTCACAAAATCCTTGTGGGTGAAATGCATGCTCATGTCCTAAAAGTGGACTGAAGCCTTTTTCAGGATGTAATGATAACAGTTGTAGGAATGCTGTAGAGTTAGACTTGTTTGAGAAAGAAAACAGTGAACATGATGTATGAACAATATCACTGTATGAAAACCAGTTTTATTTTTACTTCATCTATAATAATTTGACTTGATAATCTTGATTTTTAGCCATGATATCGTTTGTAATAAAACAAGTGCAACACGTAAACATTTCGTTCTTGGACTTAATGTGTATATTATAATGTGCCCATTTTACATTTTAGACCATACCACCACCTACTTATGCACATATGAAATATAAATTATAGGAATATTATGAAATAATTTGCAAATTATATTTATGTGTCTGTCCCTAACATGAAAATATTTAGTTGGCATTTATGGGTAGCATGATAACAAATCCTGAATGTTTATATTAGTAACTTGTGAATTTATTGTCTAATGAAGTTAATTAAGTAATATAAGCAGTGATGGGATTCAGCCGGTTCGCACCGGTACAAACTTTTATAACTTATATTTTCTATCATGATTGTTACTTAAATATACAGCAAAATATAAAAAAATAATTAAATAAACATACTAATAAGTGTCAGTAAATGCTTTTTATGAAATAGACTAGATTAAAAGTAATATAAATTGTATATATTACATATAATATAATATAAATATATTTTACATATAATCTTTGGTCTCTATCGGATCAATATGGCATGCTGCTAGTGAGAGAACCTGTTGTTAAAATATTTGATTCCAACCACTGAATATAAGTAATAATTATTTCATCTTGATGACATGAAAGCTATTAAAATATGTCATAATGTGATATTATTGTGACTAAGAATAGTTGTTATAAAATTATAAACTCAAATTTATCAATTAGTGAATATTAATTAGCTAATTTGCATATTACGATACTTCCCCGAAGTAGATTTTTACGGATTTTGGATATTTTGCACAATAAAATTCTGCTTCTAATGGTACCAAATACGGCTTGGTAATGAGTTTTTCCAGGTCCAATGTTTCAACAACCAGACTAATTGTGTGCTTCTGCTTGACTCCCATACAGGAGAAGCATGCCAGCAGAAACTGATTAAGATTTTAGCATTTCAACTTACTTGTGGTAGCCACTCCTTTCAAACTGACAAGTAATGCTGTGACATCATAAATGGGCAGAAACAGAAACCTACTAATAAACCCTTAGAAAAGAAGTTAAATGATAAATGGAACAAGACATGGATAGTTATATTATCAAGAGATGATAGTTTCTATGCAAATATTATTCAGATGTTAGCAAACATTTTTTTCTTTCTGTTTTTCCATACGACTTAAGATAATATTTGAGGTGAGGGTTGATATTTTTGCCTACTTTTATTTTATGTACACCAGGTAGGTAACTTTGGCATTTTATATCATTAAAATTTGATTTCTTAAGAAAGTTTTCCCCCTTATTTTCTTATAGCTTTCCAATTAAACACAGAATTTACCTAGGGTGACCTCACCTAGTTTTATAGCCAAATATGGTATTTATCCACCTCTGCCAAAAATATTAATACACATGCCCACAGTAATGCATGCATAAATAAAAAGGAAGGATAGTGAAGATAAAACACTGTATTACCATGCGATTGGACATACTTTTTAGATTGTATATTTTTTTTATTTTCATCAGTCCATAAATGCAATATCATTATGATACAGTGTCTTGTTCAGATGTTTAAATTTATTAACAAAGAGCTTAAAACCTTGATGTTTCCAGGGAACAAATAGTTTTTAACATAGATTTAACTGTTGAAAATTTAAGTGATAGAATCTTTAGAGTAACATTTAGTTAGAATCAATAGATAACCTAGATGATATTTTTGAATAATAGGTATCAATAATTATATTTCATTCTTAGGAGGCTTTGTGGCTCCCGGGTTCGTGTTGAATTATCCCATGGACGATCTAGACGTGGAAGTCGTAGGCCTCCTCCACCTCCACCTCGGTAAAATTAATTATTATTATATATGTATATATAGTTAACACAAGACTACATTCAAATGGAAAAAGTTATTATAGACAAGGTATTAATAACTCAAAAGTATATATATATGTACAGATATTTAAAATATTTTTGAGATGCATTCAAGAGGCATATTTATCTTCTGAATGTGTCTAGGTAGTGGGCTTCTTGTTTAATGATTTATCTATTTTCTGAGCCTTTTGTGTATTCTTATTATAAGGGAAGTTAATGATATCAGTAGTATTTAATGGCAATGTATTAAGTTCTCAACTGATTTGGAAATGGGGGGCTGTCCTGTTTCCCATATTTAAAAGGATAACAGCTTTTAACATTAGCAAAGAAGACATTAGATTTGAGAAGAAGGTCTCAATATTGAAGCTGATATGTTGTTTAGTTTAACAGACAGTTACAGTCCATTAAAGTTTGCAAACCTAATGCATTTTTTCATTAGATTCCAGAAGCAGGAAATTGTCGGTGCCATTATTTTGAAATAAAACAACATAAAAGGCAGAAGGATGGCATATTAAATAAATTGAATTTATCACTGTGTGTTAGATGAGAACTTTCTCAAAATATTAGGTTAATTACAAAATATTGCTGGTTGCTTACAGGTGATGTTTGTTGATAACTCAGGTCATTAGTTTTATTTTTATTTTAGCATCCTTGAATCTTGAAAAAGTATAGTCTTCATTTTAGTTCATTTTTTGTAAAACTTTTGTGATGGACAAAAAATAATTTTAAATGTTTGTGTTATTTAAATGTTAAAATAATAAAGATTCTTATGATTGTATTGTTATAAGTGAAACCTTTGTTTAATTACCTGAATGTATAAATGAATCACTTATCAATGTTTTTTTTTCTATTTTGTACTCTGTTGTTTTCAAATGTAAATCATATTCTTCTACATCTGTAAGTGTGAAACTTTATTCTGAATGACAACTTTTCACACAGTTTAGCTATGTTTCTTATGCATCTGTCTTAGAGATTTGCATGTCATTAGCCTTGAGACAATTCCCATCTAATTTCACGTGTTTTAGCATGAACTGTGCTGGTGCATGATGACATCATCATGTGACTAAAGCCCTCCACCAATAGAAGGGTGACACGACCTCATGCATGCACACAGAATGCTGTTGAATACAGTTTCTTTGGTATGCATGACCTCCAATGCAGGTTATTGTATTTATGGTAATGTTGAAAATGATAAACATGAGAGATGAGCAGTGCTAGATCAATGTGACACAATAGCTAACAGCTAAAATTTTGGAAATGTTCCACTGAATGTGTAATAATAGAGCAAGAATTTGATCCAACTGCTTCTCTAGGCCCATTGCAGTAGGCATATACTAAAGATATCTTTTGAAGGTCAGTTTTTTAACTTGATGGTTCTGAATAAATTAATACCTTGTGCTATTTTCACCACTTTTATTGATTTATTGTCACTACAGTGGTACATTGTATATAAAACTTAGTGGTATACAAGAATTCCCGCTGACCCAGCTAGTGGATCATTGAGAGTTTCAAGCTCTGTTATGTTCTGAAAAAAAATGCTGTAGATCTTTGTATGAATTTCTTGAGTATTAAATAAGCTTTTTTTTAAGCAATGAGTTAGTGCATGAAGTTGATTGTTCATTTAATAATGGTTACAGTGTATTTAGATATCTTTTTGACAATTACCAAACTTTATGTGCAGGATATTTGAATATCATAAAAGTATAGATTAATAATTAAATTTAAGTGATTGTATAGGTTACTAACCATTACAATAATAGATATCTGATCATCATAGCCTTATCTTAAAGTACTTATTGTCCTTACTTATAAAGATTAGAATGCTCTCAGTGTTAGCAATATTTTCTGTTACAATCCAAATAATACCTCACAAGGATTTGCAAGCTTAGGAAATTTAAGCTAGTCCTTAAATTCATACATTAAACTAACAATGTAAAATAAATCTTATAGTTAGAACATAGATTCATCAAACATTCTAACCATTACTGTTAAAGAAAGTAACATTTAAGAAACAAAGGAATACATAAACACTAATATTTCTTTATTACTGTAGGTATTTAATTTGGAGCTTTACTTAAAGATACAAAAAATATAACTACAGTAATTTGAAAACTCTATTACTTAAAACTTTCAAACATCATAAACAAATGCTGTTATAGATGTACAGTTTTCAACAATTACTCCAACACTGCTTCAGAGTATATATAATTAAAAATATATAACAAAATATCCCATGAAGTAACTAATGTTTTTGATAAATAAAATAAAAATTAGATACTTAGTAATAATTAGATGTAGATGGTAATATAGGCTACTGATCACGATAATGAACAGAACACTTTAACTAGCTATACTGCTGAGTTCATTTTTATTTGTGATCTATGATATTAAAGATGAAAACAACTTCAACTTTATCACTACTGGAGTTCCTTACATCAACACTTCAGGGATAACTTTATTGGATTATGGGAATGATTCATGAAGAAAAAAACATTGACATAAATATCCTTATCATACAAAAAGCTAGGAATTAAAATCTAAAACTTTATTACTAACAATTTCCCCACTGAAAATATAAACAACAGAGTGATTTACAAAATCAGATGTAACTCTGGTAAACACTTTAAATTTGGAGAAACCAGGAGAGAAATAAACACCAGGCTTAAGGAACATCTTAAAAGACCTTCACATGGTTTTGAACATCTCAAAGAAACCAAACATATCACTGAAAACAATGTCTGAAGAGAACCAGACATGAACAGAAGAAAAATAGTTTAGGTACTATTGATAAAGTCATCAAAGACAACATTAAACAAATATCCAGGAACTCCCCTTTGTATCAATATTTTATTCATCACATTTTACTAAAAAGCTAAACTTTAATCCAACTATAAACCTTGTCCACACCATCACTAGTCTGTAACATTCCCTGAAATTCAAATTGCCTTATTGAATGTAACTGTTATCTGATAAGTCAAAACATTAATAACATAACGTCTTGGGACAACGTGGGGCCTATTGGTCCGTCTCAGCTGTTCCATCCTGTAAACTAAATTAAAATAATTAAAATTAAAATCTTAAAGCCAGCCCTTATCATTCATATACTTATCAAGCTTTTTCTTAAACTCTCTTAAATTTACTGCCTCTACAACATCCAAAGGCCAACCACCCTGTTAGAAAAATGAAACTGTCTTAGTTGAAGATGACTCCTACCTTGCCAAACTTTGTATTTGTAGCCCTACTATTCTCACTGTTAAATATGAAAAAGAGATGATACATCAACACTATCAATTCCCTTTACAATCTTAAACACCTCAATCAGATCCCCCCTAAGTCTCATTTTTTCAAAGAAAACAATTTCAGAGATTTCAGCCTCTCCTCATATTACAACCCGCCATCCCAGACCCCATTCTAGTAACCCTTCTCTGAACCCTTTCCAACAATTCAATGTCATTCCTCAGATAAGGAGTCCAAGACTGAACACAATATTCCAAATTTGGCCTAACCAGTGACCTATACAGTGAAACTATAACCTCTCTAGACTTCAGTATTCAATATTTCTGTAGACACAACCTAAAATCCTATTTGCCCTACCACTAGCAACAGCACATGATAACCCACATGCATTACTTTGCTAGTTATTATAATTACAACCC